>NC_045689.1:34671909-34824409 GCF_003331165.1 Xiphophorus hellerii
TAATGGAACAGTTTAGCACACAGGATGGAGAATGGAGGGAAACCTGATGGCTTCCACTTTGGCTTGCTTCTTTTAAAGAATAATAAGGTAAGCTATCAAGCAAGTGTGCCTGTTAATATATGTAAATTTCTGCAATAGTGGACTACTCTGTGCCAGCCACATGGAGATCACATCAGAGCCATGACTAATGTCATGGTGTGACTGATGTGTGACTCACTAGACTATATAAACATCTGTGTGGACAACACCATCTGCACCAGAACAGTAAGATGCTTCCTGAATAACAAACCCTGGATCACCAGGAATCAGGAGCTAAAGGAACTTTTAAACAAGAAAAAAAATAGCCTATAGGGAACAAGACAGGGAGTTTCTGAGGAGTATACAGAAGCAGCTCAAAGTCAAGATTAGTGACAGTAAGGAGAAGTACAGGAAGAAGCTGGAGAACAAACTGCAAAGGAACAATAACAGAGATGTGTGGTCAGGGACAAAGAAGATCACAGGCTTCAAGCAAAAGGAGGATCAGACTGATGGAAATCTGGACAGAGCAAATGAGCTGAACACATTCTTCAACAGGTTCAGCTCAGGAACAAGCTCATCGTCATCCTCTCTTGACCTATATCATACAAACATCCCACCGTCCTCTGACCCACAAGAAGGTGTGCTCTCGGGGCGTGCTGTGGTGGCGCAGGGGGTTAGCACGCCCCACGTTTGGAGGCCTTAGTCCTCGACGCGGACGTCGAGGGTTCGACTCCCGGTCCCGACGACCTTTGCCGCATGTCTTCCCCCCTCTCCTCACCCTCCTTCCTGTCTGCCTACTGTCGAAAAAACACGAGCCACTAGCGCCGCAAAAACTCTTCGGAGAAAAAAAAAAAGGTGTGCTCTCAAACACCAAGAACCGCGGTCTCCCAGAGTGGACCAGGTTCCTCCAGCTCCACCAAATCTGGAAGAAACTGTTACTTTCAGTTTGTACGTCACCCTCACTAGAAAATGGACAGACTGGACTGCAATTGTGAAATTTTGTTTTTTCAGCATTGGTGGAATATAGCCAAAGTTTTGAGCACATTTGTAATGGAAACGCAGCTAGATATGGTATGACTTACTGTTGGCCTGGTAACTGACTCTCCGTATGCGACATGTAGACTTCCACACTCTTCCCAACTTTAGACGATCGATTAAACAGAGCTATATATGATATGATTTTATAACTTATTCTTTGGGCTTTGTCATAACTTTTTCCTTGACCTATCTGCTGTGCTCCTTGTACTCCATGATACTTTTTGTTGCTCTCTAATAAATCTCTGGGGCGCTCAAATAACATCTGAATCTGTACAGATTGATTTACTCACAGGTGGACTTTGTTTTTTGATGCCGATGAATTCCAAAGTGCAACTGATTCTACTAGATAAAGAAAGAGGGCTGAGTATAAATGCATGCCATACTTTTCAGTTTTAAATTAGAAAGCATTTTTGAAAACCAAGTGTCATTGACATTGAAGCTCAAGAGAGTGGGCTGTAATGTGCAGAATGACTTTGTTTGTTATGTTGACATGTTGGATTCAGTATGACTGCTGTGTGCAGACGTGCAGAAACCTGAGACGAACCGCTTCACCTCCTGCATCATGGCTTCCTGTCATTTATTTTTATTGTTTAGGGTTAGTTTAGATGCCACTTGTTAAAAGCAAACCGTTTGTTTTTGCACTTAAAATCGACTTCACACATCACACACAAGTCATTGAAAAATACACACCTAGCAAACACAAAGATAGTAATGCCGGGGAAGTTGAGCGGAATAAATGAAAAGATCATGGCTTGACATCAACTGCAAGAAAGATTAATCCCTCCCTCACTCCAATCTTTATATTATAGAGCCCCGCATAAAGACAAGACACCATAGTAAAAGTACATAGCAAAAGAAATATAGTTAAGCATAAAAATAAATATTCATTGTAATCAAATGTTGTGATATAAGAATGGTTACAAAGTAACAAGCTCACATCTTTACCCACTCCTCAATTTGTTTTCAGTTTTTCTTTTGATCCAGCCTTTGTATCATTAAAACAGAAAATATTCAGGATTTATTTGTTGGCTTCACAAAAGTCACTTGTTCTTTGATTTAAAGCTTTAAACAGCATGGAATTTTCACTTTGCCTGTTGTGGATTTATTGTCCACTTGATGTTGCAGTAGAGCATATGAAGCACCATGGTGCATCAGCTTATGTGTCAAACAGTTTGATGGAAAGCCTCAGTGCATCATGAAGCTTCATCTCGCCATCACTGGTATATGTAACAGTAGCTCTGACAAAATGGTGACGGCGGTTTTTGCCATGTGTTGGTCTGGAGGGAAACTACCATCTTTACAAACGGGAAAAAACAGCAGAGTAATCAGATTAGTCTGTAGAGAATCTGGGCGTGTCTTGAAATGAGAGGAGACACAGAGTTAGATCACCAAGGAAGGCATCCAAAGGTGAACACATACATAATGAAAACATTTTGACATTACTGTTAGGGTTGCTATTAACAAAAATCCAAAAGTCAAGTTTGTTAACTACTACTTTGTACAACATAATTCCAATCACTCACTGTTAGATAGATAGATAGATAGATAGATAGATAGATAGATAGATAGATAGATAGATAACTTTGTTCATGTTTCTCTTGCTGTTTAACTGTTCAACATTACTTTGCAAACTATTTTTAAGAGACAAAAACACCTGTGCAGTTCTAAAAAGAAAAAGAAAAAATAAATTCTCTCAGACTGTCTCATGCCTCCTTTCAGCTTATTCCCAAACACATCAGTAGCAAAAGTGAATGTTTGGTGGGAAACGTCTCTCTTCATTAAAATGACAAGTTTCATCAAGTTTGGAAAACTGAAGCCTTTAAATGTTTGCAGTGTCAAGTACATACTTGACCTACTGGTGTCAGGTAGGCCAACCTCTGAATCAAAGAAGTTTTCCCTGGTATTTAAATGCCTCAACAAAAACAAATGAAAACAAATCTTTAGTGAGTGTAAAATGATGGGGTTTGGTTGGTTATGGCAGCATTTTATGCCTTTTCCCAAGCTCTGCAACTAAAATCAGTGTGTCAGATAGCAAAGCTCTCAGGGTGGATAAGTGAGTGTGTTCAGCATGTATTCCACAAATCCTTGGCAATCGTCTTGTCTGTTCCTGCTGAGCCGAAACTTGTGGAAATCCCCCACTGGAGGCTCAGGACTGCTGGCTTAGGGTGAAAAAACGCCCACGCCGCCAGCCAAGAAAGCAAACTCCGTTGGCTTTTATTTCCTGGTTGTGACGTTTCAGCATGCTGACCAGAATGAAAAAAAAGTTTTTATGACCTTTTCCTCATAGAAAAACCTCCATAAAAAAATCATAAATTCATTTTACAGGCAAATGTACCACAGAGCATTGTTCCCTTAGTTACTGATCTGCAGAATCTATTGCAGATCTATGTTAATCATTCAAAACAGGACTTGGATTAGAAAAATGGGCCAAAGCAGAAAAGGTGAATGAAAAGTTTGTTTTGAAAAGTACTTTTCTTTTCTGAATGTCAAATTTATTCTGCCTTTTGTTCACTTTGTCTGATCATTTGTTTTGTCTTTAAAAAGTAATCTGTCATTTATTCTGTGCAATTAAGCTGAACAAAATAAATGTAGGAAGGAAATATGTAACAAAATACGAGTGCATTAACTTGGCTGCAGAAGTATTCACACCATAAACTAATTGTTTGTTGAAGCACACTTAATTCAGTTTCAGCATCCAAAGTCTTTGTTGGGAGTCCTAATTCAACTTGATTCAAAGATCAAGTTGAGCCAACTTGATCTCTGAAAAATATTCACCTTATGATCATTTTTCAAAGATGATCATAACACCCCTTTTAAATGACCGGTTTATGACCAGGTTTATTTGACCATTTTCAAAGGTGATCATTTTGCCCACTCTCCAAATTTAATGGATTGTGATTGTGTTTTGTCTGCAGTCTTTTTCATGTGAACCCAAAGACTTGCTATTGAATTTAGTTGTGAACTTTGACTGGACCATTCCAAACTTTCTCTTTTCCTCTTAAGAAATCATTCTTTTGCTGAAATGGACGTACGTTTTGAGTCATTGAGAATCTGAAAAGTAAACTACTCTTTATCTTCACCTCTCCAGCAGACACCTAAAAGTTTTGGTTCAAAACTAACTGTTACTTTGAGTTGACCCCTACAAACGATGTTGCCATTACTGTTGTTTTTATTACAATTGGAATCGTGGACAAGTTTCAATATGGTTTCATCAGACCATAAATAAATTTTTCCACAAGGGTGAGAGATTATTAACTTAAAAACTATTTTCTTCAGAAAATATTTCAGTATTATTTTTGACAAGGTTTCTGATTCTTCGTAACCTCACTTCAATCTATGTGCTATGGCTGTATTTAAAAATGCTGAGGCAAAAGGTCCAGTAATTCTATCATGGCTGCTAAGCCTTCAGGTTGATCAGGTTTACTCTAAGTGATGGCAGGTTTCAACTCAGAGAGACTATGGATGGATTTTTCTGCATAATCCAAGAGCACACATTTTCAGTCTGAAAGAAGGTGTTGGGAACCGGGGTTTTGGTCTTCTTTGTGGGTTTTTTGCTTTTTCCTGTTCGCCTGCTGCTTCACCCTTCATCCACCAGATGGCGGCAGAGGCTGCCGTCTTAGAGGGGCGTGCCCACGGTTGAGCGCACCTGTGTCTCATCATCTCATTATTCCTGGAGCTCAAGAGGAGCAGACTGTCAGCATTCGTCGCCTGAGTGTTTGCCAGTAATGGTACTCTGAGCCCCCCTGAGTTAACTCTCTGTGTTTCTCCCGAGAAGTGACTCTGAGTAATTTCTCTTGTTGCCTTCCTCTCAGGTGTTTCCTCGTGACACCATGGTTCCTCCTTGTGAAGACTTTATTCTGGCTTTCTGGATTCTCTCGCCTCGTAACGCCAAGTCTCACCATCACCTCCTCACTTTGATCACAAGCAGTTCCTGGATTGTCCAGGAACTGCTTGTGACTGGCAGTCAGATTGCTCCTCTGTCTCCCTCCACGCCTGAACTTGCCTGTCCGCCCTTCACCACAGTCTCCACATCTTCACCCAGAACCCGCTCGACAGACCCACCCCTCTGGAACCTAGATATTCTCAAAGACACCGACAAAGTGACCAAAGCCCCAAACCGGCAGTCTACCCTCTCCCTGACGGAGATTATCATCTTTACAAGTAAGATTAGTCTAATTCATCTCGCAGTTCCCTTTTCCAACTCCCTCAAACTCACCATCTCCTTTTGCTGTCCCTTAGTGTGCAGACGACTCCGTGAGCCTGTCCCAAAGATCATATCTTCTCAACCCATCTTGTCATATTGTTTAAATAAACATAATTTAACTGATTTCTGTTATCCTGTGGTTGTTCTGCCTGTGGGTGAAGAAACTGGATCCCAACATGACAACAGTCAAACCCCACAGACACCATTAGGAGAACTTTATCCAAACAACATTCTTTAATACAGTCCCATGATTCCGTTCTACGGGAGTTAAGTACTTGCTAAGCCAAGACAAACCGGAGAATTGCAGAACTAACTAACTTCTTGTAAAGCTCTGTTCAACAGACCACAGCTCCAGATCTTGCACTGGTCCCCAATCCTGTTCCACCAGTCCGCTCCACGTTTTCTGAGATCCGACATCCAACGCCTGAAAAGTTTTCTGGTAATATAAGCAGATGCAAAGGTTTCATCTTACAATGTTCTCTAATTCTTTAATCACTCACCTCAGAGTTTTTCCCATGACGGCGCCAAGATCGCTTATGCCATTTCCCTGCTGTTGGGCTGAGCATTAGACTGGGCAGAGGCCAGATTTCTTGTTCCCACCAATTTTCACTGCATGTTTGATGAACTTCTGAAAGAGTTCCAGTAGGTACTTAATGAAGACCCTGACAAGACATTTAATTCGCGTGAGTTATGTACAATAAAGCAAGGGCAGAGAGCTGTGGCGGACTTTGCCATAGATTTCAGAATTAAAGCCACCTCATCTAACTGGAATGCTGCCGTGTTAAAAAGTGCTTATTATCATGTGCTGAATGAGTCAATTAAGGACGAACTAGCCACTTTAGATGAATCTGAAACTCTAGAGCAGGGGTGTCAAACTCCAGTCCTCAAGGGCCACTGCCCTGCAACTTTTAGATGTGCCTCTGCTGCACCACACCTGGATAGAATAATTAGGTCATTAGCAAGGCTCTGGAGAACTGATCTACACAAGGAGGAGGTAATTAAGCCATTTCATTCCAGTGTTTTGTACCTGTGGCACATCTAAAAACTGCAGGACACCGGCCCTTGAGGACTGGAGTTTGACACCTGTGCTCTAGAGGAACTAATAAATCAGACCATTCGCCAAGACAGCAGAATTCAATCCCGCACAAAAGAAAGGAATAGAAGAAACCCTCACTCCCACTCACTCCGCCTCTACTCCACAAGATCAAACAGATCCCGAACCCATGCAAATAGGCAGCACCTGTCTCACACCCGAAGAGAGGCAGAAAAGAATGACTTCCTTTCTGTTTGTATTGCGGGGCTCCTGGTCATTTTATTGCCCACTGCCCGATTCGATCAAACTCCAGGGTCTGCCAGTAGACGCGAGAAGGCTGGTGGACCACCTACAGAAAAAAAAATCTCCTCGCCTACTGTTATCTGCGACACTTATTAACAATAAGCGGTCCATTCCCCTGTCTGTACTCATCGATTCTGGGTGTGAACAAAACCTTATTGACTCCACTTTCGTTCAGCAGATGTTGTTAGAGACAGTCCCTCTAAAGGTTCCCCTTCGCGTCTTAGCTCTAGATGGTAAAGCTCTATCTAAGATCACCCCTAAAACCAAGCCAGTTCACCTAATCATCTCCGGTAACCACAGAGAACTCATTTCATTTTTTGGTTTTCTTTCAGCTAACTTCCCCATAATCTTATGTTTCCAGTGATTACAGGAACACAATTCTCACATCAACTGGTCTGATATGCACATTGAATCCTGGTCCACTCATTGTCACTCCTCCTGTCTCCACTCAGCAGTTCCTCCAGGTCCATCACCAGCAGATCTTCAAGCAGCAGACCCGCCTGACCTATCATTCATTCCAGCAGTGTACCACGATTTGTCACCAGTGTTTAGTAAGACAAAAGCTCTCTCTCTACCACCTCACCACCCTTACGACTGTGCTATAGATCTTCTACCCGAAGCACCATTACTACCAGCCATTTATACAACATATCTTGACCCGAGCGCGAAACCATGGAAAGATACATCAAGGACTTTCTAGCTGCTGGTATAATCCGCCCGTCCTCCTCTCCCCAGGGGGCGGGGTTCTTCTTCGTGGGGAAGAAAGATGGTTTGCTCAGACCCTGCATCGACTACCGAGGTTTGAACCAAATAACAGTAAAAGACAAATATCCTATACCTCTTCTTTCATCTGCATTTGAACCTGTTCATGAAGCCACTGTTTTTACAAAGTTAGATCTCAGAAAAGCATATCACCTTCTTCGAATCCGCCAAGGAGATGAGTGGAAGACAGCATTTCAGACTCCTATTGGCCACTTCGAGTATTTAGTGATGCCGTTTGGGTTGTCTAACGCCCCAGTGTTTTTCTAAGCGCTAGTTAATGATGTGCTAATGGATTTTTTGAATGTTTTTGTGTTTGTTTATTTAGACGATATTTTGATTTACTCTAAGTCCCTGGCCGAGCACAAGCGTCATGTCCATCTTGTCCTTCAACGCCTCCTGGAAAATAAACTTTACATCAAAGCCAAGAAATGTGAGTTCCACAAATCTTTCTTTTCTCGGATTCATCCTCGAGGGCGGGCAGATAAGACCCAGAAAGGAGGAGATAAAGGCTGTTGTGGAGTGGCTAACCCCAGAGACGAGGAAGCAATTACAGAGGTTTCTCGGTTTTGCTAACTTTTACTGCCACTTCATTCGAAATTACAGCCAGACTGCCTTACAGTTAACCACCCTAACATCTACCAAGACCACTTTTAGTTGGACTCCTGAGGCTGACGCAGCCTTCAAAAAACTAAAGTCCCTGTTCTTCAACGCTCCAGTCCTTATCCAACCAGATACCTACAAACAGTTCATAGTTGAAGCTTCAGATACCGGAGTTGGGGCTGTTCTTTCTCAAATTTCTGATCTCGATAACAAGACCCATCCTTGTGCCTTTTTCTCCTGCAGACTGTCTCCTTCCGAACTCAACTACGACCTGGGTGACCGTGAACTGCTGGCCATAAAGCTAGCCCTGGAGGAGTGGCGGCATTGGTTGGAGGGTGCTGAACATCCTGTGCTGGCCTGGACGGATCACAAGAAGTTCTCCTACCTTCAGTCCGCTAAAAGATTAAACCCCCGTCAGTCCCATTGGTCCTTGTTCTTCTCCAGATTCAAGCTTTCCTTTTCTTATCGCCCAGGTTCCCGAAACATAAAACCGGATGCCCTATCTCGTCTCCAAGACCACAGCCACAATCCTGCCTCCCAGTTGTACTGTTGCTGCCGTCTCTTGGGAAATTGAGGACCTTTATCAAGCAAGCACAACAGTCTGAATCCGCTCCTGAAACCTGCCCATCTAACAAGATCTACGTTCCCTCCGCTGTCCGTGGCCGTTTCATCCACTGGATCCATTCATCTATGTTCTCCGCACACCCAGGTATTAGTCGCACCTTTGCCCTCATTAACTGTAAGTTTTGGTGGCCATCTATCCATAAAGACGTAAAAGAATATGTCCTAGCCTGCTCAGTCTGCTCCAGAAACAAATCATCGCATCGACCTCTGTCTGGCCTGTTACAACCATTACCCATTCCCAAACGCCCCTGGTCCCACATTGCCATCGATTTTCTTACTGGATCGCACCCATCAAAAGGCATGACCACAATATTCACCATCATTGACCGTTTCTCTAAATCTTGTCACCTGATTCCCCTCAGATTCCCTACAATTTTTCAAATAGCCCAGCTCCTCATCAAACACGTTTTCCAATTACATGGTACCCCTCAGGAGATTCTGTCAGATCTTGGACCACAATTCATCTCTCAGGTTTGGAAATGTTTCTGTTCAGCTCTCAACACTAAAGTTTCACTAACCTCCGGATACCACCCACAATCCAACGGTCAAACAGAAAGTAACGTCCTCCAACGTTACATCCGCCGCTGCAAGAACATCTGGAAGGCCACTATTGACACTCTCAACAACACCTCCACCCAGAATAAATGCCTAGCCGACTGGAAAAGGGTCCCTGCTCCCACCTACTGTACACCCCTGGCCGGAAGGTTTGGTTATCTTCTGACATTCCTTTGAAGTCTATGTTTAAAAAACTTTCCCCTAGGTTCATTGGTCCGTTCGAAATAGAAACTGTCATCAGTCCATCTGACATTGAGGCTATTCAGCCTCACTGCACATCCATCCCACTTTCCATGTTTCTCAGATTAAACTTGTTCAGACCAGCACATTATTCCCTCCTTCCGAGCCCCCTCCTCCCGCCCGCGACGTGGGTGGACATCCAGTTTACACTGTCCGCCGGATCGTGGATTCCCGTCGGTGAGGTCGTGGCTGGTAGTACCTCGTCGACTGGGAGGGCTACGGTCCGGAAGAACGCTCATGGCTCTTGACCCTTCTCTTATTGAGGATTATTATTCTTCGCTCCGTTCATGTTCGTCTCGGCCGCCAGGTGGCGACCATTGAGGGGGGTGGGGGGGTACTGTTGGGAACTGGGGTTTTGATCTTCTTTGTGGATTTTTTGTTTTTTCCTGTTCGCCTGCTGCTTCACCCTTCACCCACCAGATGGCATCAGAGGCTGCTGTCTTGGAGGCACGTGCCCAAGGTTCAGCGCACCTGTGTCTGATCATCTCATTATCCCTGGAGCTCGAGAAGCAGACTGCCAGCACTTCGTCGCCTGAGTGTTTGCCAGTAATGGTACTCTGAGCCCCCCTGAGTTAACTCTCTGTGTTTCTCCCGAGAAGTGACTGAGTAATTTCTCTTGTTGCCTTCCTCTCAGGTGTTTCCTCATGACGCCATGGTTCCTCCTTGTGAAGACTTCATTCTGGCTTTCTGGATTTTCTCCCCTCGTAATGCCTTGGACCATTTCCCACTGGTTGCCCGAGTCTCACCATCACCTCCTCAGTTTGATCACAAGCAGTTCCTGGATTTTCCAGCTGGCAGTCAGATCGCTCCTCTTTCTCCCTCCACACCTGAACTTACCTGTCCGCCCTCCACCGCAGCCTCCACATCTTCACCCGGAACCCGCTCGACAGAGCCTCCCCTCTGGAACCTGGATATTCTCAAAGACACCCACAAAGTGACCAAAGCCCCGAACCCGCAGTCTACCCTCTCCCTGATGGAGATTATCATCTTTACAAGTAAGATTAGTCCAATTCATCTCGCAGTTCCTTTTTCCGACTACCTCAAACTCACCATCTCCTTTTGCTGTCCCTTAGTGTGCAGACTTCCGCAGGTATAATGAACCTGTCCAGGGATCATATCCTCTCAACCCATGTTGTTTAAATAAACATAATTTAACTGATTTCTGTTCTCCTGTGGTTGTTCTGCATGTGGGTGAAGAAACTGGATCCCAACATGACAGAAGGATTCCATGTCTTTTGTTTTCAAAACTTTTAATACATTTGCTTACATTTTTATTTTGAAAGCAGGACTTCATACCCTTTTTCTCAAAAACTTAATGATTGTACTCAAAACTTCACGAGCTCAGAATTACATTATTAGTCTCTGATCGGACTCTCTGCTCCCTCCTAAAGTCCAGGGAACTAAACAAAATAAACTCAGTTCAAACAAAACAGCACAGTCAGGGCGGGGCCTGCCATGAAACAGCCTGGTGGGGCAGACCCATTGAGGTGGGTCCGGCAGGGGCATCGACGATGGAGGAGCTCGGGCCTCAGGGGTGACGGGAATGCCACAGGAACCCACTAGAGGGCTCAGGAGGCCCGGCAGAGGGCTCAAAGGAGTCACTGGCAGGAGCTACTAGGAGGCGACGAGGAATCACAAGGAGGCAATGAAGTCCCACTCACTGGGGACCAGGAACCCTGGTTCGGGGGCTAGCTGTGCATCCTGGGCTAGCTGTGCATCCTGGGGCACAGGAACTTGCTGTGCGGCTTCTTGTCCTGAAGTCACTCAGAAGTCAGCTGCACAGCCAGTAGTGCAGCCTGACGCCCAGAAGCTAGCCGAGCGGCCTGGAAGCCGAGAACCAGAGGTGCCGCCCAGAACCACGAGGTTGCAGCAGTGAGGGGCGAAGAGTCTGCTGCAGCGTTGTGAGATGAAGATTCAGCTGCAGCAGCAAAAAGCGAGGAGTCCGGTGCCGGGGATCGGGCTGAGATTCTGGGGTGGATGAGTTTCTTTTGGAGCTTGAGGTTTGGGACTTACGGTAGGTCATGAACATGGCGGAAGAAGCGATGAATCTTGGAGCGGGTGACAGGTGAGTGCAAAGGGTGGAATCTGTCAACTGTTTTTCTGAATAAATGAGTTGTAGAGCTTAAAGACTATTTCCAACATGGTTGATTGATTTTCATATTGGTGGATGAGAAGGAGGTAATCGGATTCGGAGAGAGAGTCCAGGAAAGGGTTGCCAATAGGGAGAGCAGTGGAGGTGTTCAGTCCAACCTCTGGAAAAGCCGGAGAGGAGGTGTGGAGCTGAGCTGCTGGGTCCATGTTGTAGATGTTTTTTCCTTTAGCGTTCCTCACCATAGTTCCTTCTATTTGGGTCCTACTGTCATGATATGCAGTGAGAGGTGGTGAGGGAGACATTGTGGACCCAGGTTGTTGAGAATGAAGTAATGAATTTAATGATGAAACAAACAATAATCCAAGTCCAGGGCAGCACAGAATGAGCAGAAGGCTAAGGCTCAAAACTGGTAGCAACTGGTCACAATCAAATAATTGACAGCAGACTTGACAGGAGACATGCCAAGACGAGAAAACTAGACAAGGACCCGACAAGGAACAAGGAACATAGGTGGGTTTAAATACACAGGGAGACACTCTGGGGAAACAAGAAACAGGCGTAACTAATCAAGGGCTAGACGGGACAACACAGAACACAGAACTCTAAATAAACACACAGAAACAACCAAATCCTTACAATGAAAGAGTTGTACTGGGTGCATTTGTTTCCTTCTAGCGGGTGTGCATGTGTGGCTACTATTGATTGTAGCAACCCACACCACCCACTGGATGTAGGAAGAAACAAGAAGTCAGCTTTCTGCTCTGTAGCACATTAAACATCTGCCAGCTGTGTGCTACTGGTCGCTAATAACTACTGATCTTAAGCAAGATTTTGTTCACCCAACCAAAGACAACATAGTCATGACATTGTGAGGATTTGGATTTTCTGTGTTTTCTTTATTTAATTGAGTCTCTGTGTTGTCCCTTCTACCCCTTGATTGTCCCCAGCTGTCCCTGGTTTCCCTTGATTACATTCCCTGTCAGTGATGTGTGGTCAGGGGAGGCAGGTGAGGCAGAGGTACCCTACCCTAACCCTAGAGCCTGTCATCATGGAAATTTAATATATATTGCTATTGACATTTTCACCCTGTGGTTTGTACTGTAAAGTATCTATTTTTCATTTAGCTTTACCAATTTAGATTTTTTTTTTTCAAAATCGCTGAATTTTCACATTTTCTCATTCAAATGCTCAGAAGCGCATCTGGTGAGGCAGCAGTGAGCTGAGCCTCACCTTAGCTGCACTTGCTGCCATTCGAAGGGAGCACGTTTCTCCTGTCTGTATGTCGCCAATAAAATGGTTAAAAAACATTTAATTTATAAACTGATTTTCCATCATTTAGCCTATTTACATAATGTACAATGTTTTTTGTCACCAACTGTGTGTGTAACGTGTTTCGTGTGCTGAGTAGTGATCACAAACGGCAGAGAACAGATTCGAGGTGAGGCAGGCAGTTTTCTTGCCTCATAGTAGGGGGCGCTCATGATCCCAGATATTGGTCTTGTGACTCCACCGTCTGAATCCTTACCACCCACTAACCAACAACTCATGTCTATCTATCTATCTATCTATTGAAATTAGTAGCCACACAGGCACACCCTGTAGAAGGAAACAAAGTGTTATACCCCATACAACACTCTCATTCTATTGGCTGAGAGGCTGCCAGGCGACTATACCAAAAGGAGCTTTTGGTTTCGTAAGTGAGCAGAGAATCTGATGTGATGTATCCAAACTCAAAGGCTGCATCCTCCGAAGGCCGGATTTGTAGGCCGACTACCGAGAAATTGATCAGAAGCGCCGTGAAAATGGCCAGAGCCGCCAGATCCGCCTCTCTGGCTGCAATGCACGCTCCCGACACAGGAGGAACAGATTTTAACAGGGGAACAGAATTTCGCACAAGACCGGTCGATCGGTGATGTCAGTACCGCAGGCAGTATAGCTCCTGTTAGCATCTCAAAGAGCATCCAGCTCTGCCTGTCTCAGCAGCACGACGTTTATTTTTAGCTCGTTAAGGTAACGATCACCTGTTAGAGCCTTTGTTGGTTCTGCTGGTATAAATGACTCAAAGTGTTCTGGAGTCCAAATTAGGTCCTTTGGAAGTTGTGTTCCACTCCTGCTCTCGCACTGCGCTCTCTTTTCTTTCATTTGGGAATTTTTTTCAGATTTGCCTCAATTTTCATTTTTAGGGTTTTTTGTTTAAATCACAGCCGATAGTGACACAGTGTGGCATTATCTAAAATGACACCAGTCAAACGCAATATGATAAACAACTACTCAGAAAAAGTTGGCCTTCCTGTGTTTACTCTGTAGACTCCAGTACAGAATGAACCATTATGCAACATCAACCCATTGGTGAAAAAAATGACGACCTCCATGTGTGAAAAATAACAAAAGATGTACATTTTTGAAGTAATTATGAGTTTTGGCATATCACAAGCAGCAATTATTTAGGTAATAGGAAAATTGCAATATATATAGGCCAACATGTTCACCTAGTCGTAGATCTTTTTAAGACTAGAAGTGTTTATTGCAGATGTTGTACAGTAGGTTTCTTTGAAGCACACACTAAAAAGGTAAATGATAAGAAAAGGTAATGATAAGAAAGCACACAAGGCTTATGGTCACACATTTATGACACTTCTTTGAAGTTCATTATCAGATTTATGAAGACAAGTCTAGAAGCAAAGCCTTTTTTGAACTTGTTAATTTTTAAACAAGAAGATCAACATCTCTGAATTCCCCCTCCTTCAACAGTTCCAGTTGTTGGATATGAAGCCTGGGATGCACTTTTATCACAACCTCACAATAGCTCTTTGTTTAGAAGTAAACATATTAGCACACTGTAAATTCCAACTGATAGGTGCAACACTGATAGGTGTGTATTATTATATCCCAAAGTGTTGCTTCATTGAGTGAATCAGGGGTTGTTTATATCTTTGCTGTTTTCAGCACGTAGGGTCAACACACACCCAAGACTGATGACGGAAAGAGCAGCTTATCAAGTCGTACACACTGCAGTGCATGGGCGTAGGTTTGGGTATGGACGGTCGTGACATGTCACAACCAATATTCAAGGGATATAAAATAGTCCCGACCAATTTTTGCCATATTAATAAAAATAAAAAAAAAATGTATTTTTTAACAAAAACAAAATAAATAAACGAAAATCTACATTGATTAGTTTAATATTTCAATATACTACGCAGTGGTAGCATTCATTTTAAAACTCGCTGTTATGAACTATGACGACCCATGCCGCTATTGGCTCAAAGAACGTGGATCTACGTTCTTTGATTAGCTGCAACAGGCGGCGGCCAGCTGGCCACACGCGGTACAGAAGCTTGGTCCATGGTGCTGACAGTGAACGCGTCTCCTTCTGAGTTTGACATTTATTATGAGTCTCCGAGACCATGTCGCCACCAAAAAAGAAAAGGACGACAGATATTAGAAGTTATTTCGCTACCTCGGCAGTAAGTACAGTGAGTGGACCCATAAGTTAGATATCTATCACGCAATGCATTTGTTGTAAAGTCCGGTGTTTAGTAAGGTCAGCACTGAATGTGAGGTAGAATAGGTCTGTTAATTATGTAATATTTTTCCACATAGGATGCTCAGACAGCAGAGCAAGGGGCAGAGCAGAACGATGGAGAGGTGGCTGGAGCTTCAGGGCTCCAGGTGAGGTGTTAGTTCTCAGATATGTAATATACTGTGAAATTATCTCAGTAAATATGGCATTTGAAGTGTTAGTCTTAAATTAAGTTAAGCTAGTGTGAATACAAACCAGGTTACGCTTTGTTTGCTCTATAGGAGGCAGTCAGTGTGAGTGCCAGTGACCAGGGAAGTCAAGGCAGCAGTGCCCTGGACATGTGGCAGCAGCACAGAGTATATATATATATATATTATTATAATATATTATTTTATTTTATTATTGATTTATTTGTTATTTTATGAATCTTTTTTCCTCTTAAATGCATAATATCTCAACAATTGGATCTTTTTCCTGAAGTGCAAGAAGTCATTTTTTGTTCTTATCTGCAATTGTGTTTGTTGTATAATCAGTAGATCCAGAGGATATTTCTTTTGATCTTACTTGTAATGTTTGCTGAATTTTGAAAAGGAAAAAGTAAAGTGTTCTTGAACTGATCTGCTGAGTATGACTGTATCTGGTTGTATACACAAGATGTATGATCAAGTTATGGTTATGGTTGGGGGGAGGGGGTTATTATGCCAATGTGAACTACTTTAGGAATCGGACACAAAATCCTCTGAAGAAGACACAGAGCGTAAATACTTGTTCTGTAAACAAAAATGAAGCTGCGTGGAGTTTTGGGATTTCTATTTTGTACCAAACAAACAACTCTCAATGATGGACTCAGGAAGAGCGGAAGATGAGTCAGAAGACCACGAGGTATATCATTTCTCACACCTAGCGGGAGACGGTTCTATATGAGGGGGCGTGCACTTCGCAGGAGTGCATCCGTCTTCACAGAAGTGATGTCCAACTTGTACAGATGTCAAACAAGGTACAAGATATAAATAATGTCATTAATATTGTTGCTCAAGAACATGGCATTACACGTATAATCCTCCTGTGACCCAGCAATACATTTTTGTCCTCTGTGGAGCACATAGGTTTTTTGTTCATAACTCTGAAACCATACATGCCACTGTGTTAAATCCTGTTGGTCCTTAGAAAGGACATCCTGGGCTCTCCAATGATATGACATGTGTGGGGGTGGGGCTTTTCTAGAATTTTCTTCCTGATTCTTCAAAATGGCTGCCATCCCTGTGAGCACATTTTATCGAAAGAAGAAAGGTAAGTATATTATTTTCTAATTATGAGCTTTGTGAGTTTAATATTCAGATTGCTTCCAGTAAATGAACATCTAAGGAATAGTTAGGTGAATTTTCAGAGCAGTTTAATTATTTGTTGGCATAAAACATAACCTGTTTATGTGTGTCCTCCATAGAGGACATCAGGATTTGCTTTTTATTTTTTAACCTGTTTTAATAGAAGTCAGCTCACTGACTGAGGCAGAGAAAATCCTAAACAGGATTACTGATGGAGACTCAGACATAGATTTGTCAGATGAGGAGGACCAAGAGGGACAGATTGACGGTGATTTTGAGGTCGGGAGTTCAGAGGATGAGGCATCAAGTGAGGAAGAGGAGAGTGAAGTTGAGGATGCAAGGGCCCGTCGCCCACTTTGGACCAAAACTAACACGTAGGCTTCTGAGACAAGAGTAGATAAGCTTAGACAGATAAGAGTATTTTTTGGATGAACTATCACTTTTAGAGGACATAATTATTCAACGTATTTGTCTGTCTCTTAAGATTCCTGCCTGTGCTGGAAGACTCCGGAGAGGTTGTCTGTACTGCCCCAAACCGTGTAGACTGGCCACCATCAAAATACTTTGAGCAGTACATTGACAACAAAGTTTTTGAGGACATGTCCTTTTGCACAAACCAGAGACAGATTCAGGTGTCAGGCTCAAGTCTGAATACAACACCTGAGGAGATTAAGTCAGTCAGGCCAACCCAATCCAATTGAATCTGATGCGTCGAATGATGAGGAGTACGTTCCATCACAGAAGAGAAGGAGGCCCCAGCCAGATAAGGAAGTGAGAAAGTATGGAGCTGTCCATTTGCCACAGATGATGGACAATCCTAATACTTCCAGGTGCAGAGCAGAAGGGTGCACTGGAAAAACCTATATAAAGTGCATCAAATGCAACATGTACCTCTGCATCTCAAAGAAGAAGAACTGCTTTATGGACTACCACAAACCAAAACAGAACTAACACATCTGATTAAACTACACTAATCAGCTTGCTTTTGATAAGTTGAATGAGGTTTCCTGGAAATCTGAACCACTGGCTTAAATGATGTAGCCATTTGAAATTTACAGCACTAAAGATTGTCAGAGTTCAGAGGTAAATGTATACCTCGAAATGTGTTCATATTTGCCACAAGAGAGTCCCGATGTCCTCTCCAAAGGACATACTCTAAAAAATAAATAAAAACATGTTTTGAAATTTTTTCAATTGTAGTGATATTTTTTTACTCCAAAGAGTCATGTAGTGTAAAAAAAAAAAGAAATTCAAAAACTTTTTTTTCTCTGGGTCTCAGGAGGATAATCAAAATGTCTACCGTTTTAGAGTTCACTTCAACCCAAACGAGACCGAGGTTTTTAGGCGGATCGGAGTTCGGTTTTTAAGCTCATTTTAGAATTCAAATTTGCATTCAGACCTCCCCTCCCCCCCAAAAAAAGGTCTGAATGCACCCTAAATTACATAAATCATAAATTAAAAACTCGCAAAGTATTTTTACTAATATAAATATTCCTTGTGTGTGATTGTGTACAGTGTTTATATCCCTGGCCACATGTTTGGCACTTCACAACCACAACATTCAACCTACTGCAAGCATAATTGTATGTGTTTTTCAAACTGAAAGGTGAGGGGTTGTTCTGCATTCACCCAGTTGAGCAATCAGTGCTGAAGGCTTCTGGGGGAGTTGTTTCTTCCAGCTTTTCAGCTATTTTTGTGTTCCTTGGTCATCATGATGCCATTTATTCACTAGCAAACTTCTCAGCCTTTCAGAACACATGGGTTTACTCAGCTTAAATTACACACAGCTTACTGTATTAAAGGGGTAGCATCAGTGTTGTATAAAGTACTGAAATCTCAGAGTCAAGTAAAAGTACAAGTACCTCTCCAAAATATGACTTTGGTAAAAGTCGAAGTCACTGACTGAAATGTTATTTGAGTTAAAGTCTTAAAGTATCTGAAACTTCTTGTATTTAAGTATGAAAATTACTGTAAAAATGAATGTACTCAAGTAATGTAATGAAAAGTACAAGTAAAAAGTAAAACAAAGCAAATGCAGTTTGAATGACATTTTTTATATTTTGGAAAACTTGTCAAATACACTTAAAATAATGTACCCAACCAAGTGCAGGCAAAATTAAACCTGCTAATAGATAGATATACCTACAGGCATCATTTAGTTAAGAAAATTAGGTGCTTTACCTATAGCACAAGGTTAACTTAACCTGCTTTACAACTGAACCAGCTTCTTAGTAAACCCTCCAGGACAGAAAATACAAAGTTTTTGTAAGCCTTAAGTTTTCCCTTCAAGTAAGGTCAGTGCTGAAAATGAGAAAAATAAATAGTACAGAAAATGCGGCCAACATGAAGAAAAAGAGCTGTTACGATTACTCTACTTCACAAATCAGTGAATCAGTCAATGCTACAGTCAGTAGGTGGTGCACACAACTGGTCATTATGCAAAAGAAAAAAAGAATTGGGAGGGAAATGCAGCTTATTGGCATCTGTAAACCTGGTTTTGAACTTGCATGCCTTTCCTATATTCGTTAAATTTAGTCTAAATTGCTATCGCTATGGCTTCTGCCCCCCCTTGAACAGAGGAGTCTAGGTAGCCTGCTACAGTCAACATTAAGCCTAAGCTAAATACACCACGTGTGGAACTGAAACAATGCCAAACAAAGTTCATTTATGGTCAAGATTTCACAATACAGTAGTGTCTAGTGACCAAGCTATAGTTACTGAAACAGGAGGATTATAACCATTTCATAAGAAGTTACCTCGATGTGTTTCTTCAAGTTGGACGGGGAGTTTTTGTAAGATAGAATTTCCATGTGACTGCTACTGATTGCGAGACTTGCTTTGTGTTTAATGGGAGAAGCGAAACAGGTGTATCCTAATTAAAAGTAAAGAAATCAAGAAATGGCAAAAAATGTGGAATGAAGATAAGAAAGAAAGAAGATTATATGAAGTACAAAAGTCAGTTCAAATTCGAAGCATTAATGAAAGAAACAGAAGAGAAGAAATAATAATTAGTAGATTAAGAGTAGGTCATACCTACTTAAATGACATGCTTTATACAGTAGGGAGGAAAAATAATGATAAATGTGAGAGATGTGGAGAGAAAGAAAATGTAGAACACATATTGATGAACTGTAAGTTATATGAACTCGAAAGGGAAGAATTAAAGAGAATAGTTAGAAATATGGGGCATGAATGGAATCTTAAAGGTATATTAGGAAATGAAGGAAACATAACAGATATTCACAAATTAAGGAAAGCATTGTTTATCTTAAGAATACAAAATTAAAAAATAGAATTTAATAGATGTGAAGTAATGCTTCTACACACTCATGTACAGTAGGTGGCGGTATGCACCTTAAAGTTGCTTGTGATCCACCATAATAGAAAAGAAGAAGAAGAAAGTGTATCCTATTGGAGGTGATGAACAAGCCCAGGCAAGCAGGCTACGGACTTTGTTCGGTAGCCTGCTTGCTAATCAGTAGGTGGGGTCAAAACACTTTGTTTCTCTCTCTCGCTTTTTTGTAACGAGTAACTAAACCACACATTGAAAATGTATCGGAGTAAAAGTACGCAATTAAGTTCGGAAATATAGTGAAGTAAAAGTGAAAGTCATCAAAAATTTTCATACTCCAGGAAAGTATGAAGTACTCCAAAATATACTTAAGTAAAGTAGTGAAGTATTTTTACTTCGTTACTATACAACACTGGGTAGCATTATATAAAGTTGACTTTTTCAGACAACCTTGGCTGGACACCTCACATCACTTCACTGGTGAAAAAGGCACAGCAGCACCTGCACTTTCTGAGACAAATGAGAAGGGCGTCCCTCCCCCCTCTCATCCTCTCCACCTTTTACAGAGGAACAATTGAGAGCCTGCTGACCAGCAGCATCGCCATCTGGTCTTACAGCTGCAAGGCCTCAGCCTGGAAGTCTCTGCGAAGAGTGGTGAAGACAACGGAGAGGATCATTGCCACTTGACTCCCCCATATCCATAGCATTGCACACATATGCTGCTTAGCCAGAGCAAGCCAGTTCCTCTCTGATAACACCCATCCTCTCCATGATCTGTTCATCTGGTTGGCATCTGGCAGGAGATTCCGCAGCATCTGCTGCAGAACAGCCAGACTCAGAAATAGTTGTCTCCCAACATTATAAAATAAATAAATGAACAGATGAACAAAAAAGAAATTTAAGAGATCTGTGTAGTTATATGTCTGCGTGTAAATAAACTATGAGGTGAAGCTGCATTTGGTGCAGCTTTAGTTCATCAGTCTGACGGCTGAAGGGCAGAAACTGTTCCTCAGCCTGGTGGTTTTGCTCTGGATGCTCCTCAGCCTTCTTCTTGAGGTTAGCGACTAGAACAGCCTGTGTGCAGGATGGGCGGAGTCCTTCATGATGTGGAGCACCCTCCGCCTCCATTGTGCAGAAATCCGAGGTGGAAGAAAGGCTGTGGAGCACTTAGGAACAGGGACAATAATGGCAGTCTTTAAGGAGGTGGGCACAGATGACAGTGACAGTGAGGTGTTGAAGATGTCCGCCAATACCTCAGACAGCTTATGTGCACAGTCCCTCAGTACTTGCCCTGGGTTAGGTTGTGGGGGGCAGCAGCCTTATGGGGGTTGATTTCCTGGAGGGACTTCTTCACATCTGCTGTTGTCAGACAGAGAGGCGCATCACCAGGTGGTAGTATTAGTCTGGTGATGAGGGAGGTGTTAAGATCCGCAAAGTGGGGGAGGAACTTAGGTGCATCTGGCAGTAAGGGGTCCCTTAATGGGTCCATTTATGTTGGTGTGTACACCAACATAAATGTTGGTGTACACACAGTATTAAAAAGTTAAAAAGTTTTACACAAGTAAAAAAGTAGTTGGTAAAAAGTTTATTCAAGTACTGAATAACTGATCAATTATAATTTAATATTTAAAAATTACCCAATCAGATGGACCTAAATAAGTGGAAGCTTTGCTATTTTAAGGACAAAAATGACAATAATTAATATATGTCGTGAGATGCGGTGAGAGGTGGTTAGGGAGGCGCTATGGACCCAAGTTGTTGAGAATGAAGTGATGAATCAAACAATAATCCAAGTCCACGCAGCACAGAGTGAGCAGAAGGCTAAGGCTCAAAACTAGTAGCAACTGGTCACAATCAAATAACAGAAGACATGCCGAGACGAGACGACTAGACAAGGACCTGACAAGGAACAAGGAACACAGGTGGGTTTAAATACACAGGGAGACACTCTGGGGAAACAAGAAACAGGTGTAACTAATCAAAGGCCAGACGGACAACACAGACACTCCACAAAACACAGAAATCTAAATAAACATATATAAACAACCAAATTCTTACAATATAAGTAACAAAAAATGATAAAATCAGACCAAAGAAAAATTTTCCAAATTAGTTTCTTTCAATAAAAAAACTTGTAAAGCTTTAGCAAAAACTGCAGGTGTGTATCTGTGTCTGGTGAATTTTTGGTTAAAACATGTTTGTTTTTCATTCAGTGAAGTTATTCACAGTGGGTGGATATTCCAAGAAATTGTACTCAAGAGTAGCAATACTTCATAATAAAATTACTCAAGTAAAGTGAAACGTACAGCATAGTAAAATTACTCCTAAAAGTACATTTAAAAAAAAGAAAACGTTACTCAAGTAGATGTAGTGGAGTAAATGCAACTAGTTAATACCTAGGCCTGTCACGATAGCAAATTTTGCTGAGCGATTAATTGTCTCAAAAATTATTGTGATAAACGATAATATTGTTTGAAGACCTTTTTACACTGATTTAATGGAAATGACGTAATAATGCATGCGATTTCTTGCCAAAGATAGATACACTTTATTTTCAAAAGTACACTAAACACTGGAACTGATAAACAAAATAAACAAAACAAACAAAAATAAAATGGATTCTCAGTCTCCATTAATAAAAAACTCACTTGAAAAAAAAAACTAAACACCATAAAGCCAAAGTGGAAATAAATACTGCATTCAATCAAAAGAGTGCAGATTATGAAGTCTGTATATTATGTTGCCCTTCAGTAATAATTAGATTTAAATAGAGAAGATGGGCACATCGACTACCTGATGCAATAGTTCACACTACACGATTTTTTGCTGCTACTTTTCCAATTACGACAATCTTAGAACGTTGGTCTTTCTAAGATTGTGTGGTGTGTTACGGTAGATCGTCGTGGCCGCTCCGATCTAAATCAGGGGTTTTCCCCGACTGGGAGCTTAACGCAGCCTGTTGAATGTGACAGGTAGCCAATCAGAAAGCGCGGATTCTCCTCCGTGCTTTCTGAGGGGAAATTACGTCGGGGAATCCCAAACAGCTGACACGGCGCAACCCGAAGTCCAGCGGACATTGAAGATGATATGTGGAAACAACATTAATGTTTATTCAACATGCAAAGAATATAGAAATGACAAGGGGAGGAGTTGGAGAGAAATTGCTACCGCAGTTGATAAACCCGGTAACTTTTCAGCTGTTCTTCGTTAACGTGACATAAATAGGTTATAATAATTTTCATTTAGTCAGGACTTTACGCTGACACTAGCCACATGCATTGCAGGTAGATTGATTAATGCCCAGTTTTAAAATTAGTTCACTGGACTTGTAGCCATTATTTTGTGCCCATTGTTGGACACCACACGGCAGGAACGAACCTGATCGAACCGTTATACCTAGGATTTCTGTCGGCTAATGTGTGGTCTCAGGTTTTGAAAATGGGCCGACAATCAGCCGACAGCTCTAAGATCGTGTAGGATAAGATAGTGTGCTCTGGGCATTACACTAAGTAAAATGAGGAAGGGAGGGTCAGTGGGAAGCACTGGAGTTGAGCCGTTTTTCATTCGGTGTCATTAACAGAAAGAAAAAAAGGCCGGAAGAGACGATAATGCCGATAATTAAAATGACGTCGATAGTTTTAATTTATCGTACGATTAATTGATTTACCGTTCATCGCGACAGGCCTATTAATACCCAACTCTGGTTGTTATACAATGATACAATAATTATTGAACTAACCGTAACCCTAATGGTATAATGTTGCCAAATGACATGTCTGTCTGTGTGTGGAAAGCCCTTCCACACACAGACAGTACCTCCAATTTTACAATGTAGTGCACTGAAAGAGTGATAAGACTCCAAGAGAAGCAAAACAGTGTTTAAACTTGTCACATCATTTTCTGGAGGGAAATTTGACACCCTTTTCTACAGACCTCTTCACAGGGAGGAGCCTCGCTATTTGACTCCTCTGAAATCATGAAAAGAAGTATTTTTGACCTTTTTTGACCGGGGAAAAAAACATATTCAACAATAAATTAGGTAAGTTCACTATTCTGTCATTTATTATGCTGTATTCGATCATTTAATAATGATAAACTGTTAAAATATTGATGTTGCAAAATGGCAACACTGTACCATTGAGATTACAATTGTATTGCTAGCCCAGCATGTTGATCTAGAGCAGGGGTGCCCAAAGTTGGTCCTCGAGGGCCAGCATCCTGCATGTTTTAATTCTCTCCCTGGTGGTAGTAACAACCTTTTCAGCATGTCAATGTTCTTCTTAGGCCTCTAACGAGCCATTATTTGATCCAGGTGCATTAAACCAAGGAGAGAACTAAAACATGCAGGATGTCGGTCCTTGAGGACCCACTTTGGGCACCCGTGATCAGAGTGTGCTATAATAATACATTTTCTGAGTCCTTTCCATATCGCATAGGACTATTTCTTCCATTTACATCATTAATGCTACAATGTTTTATAATTTTTTTAGGAAGAAAACCAAACAACAGTTCCTTTTTATAGTAGTGAGGAAAAATTAGGTTTTAGGATTTGGAGGCACTGATCCCCATCCCGGCAACTTCACACTCGGCTGCGAACCACTCCAGTGAGAGCTGTAGATCACAATCTGATGAAGCCAATATGACCACATCATCCACAAAAAGCAGAAATACACTCCTAAGGCCACCAAAACGGATCCCCTCCACACGTTGGCTGCACCTAGAAATTCTGTCCATGAAAGTAAAGAACAGAATCGGTGACAAAGGGAAGCCTTGGCAGAGTCCCAAACCTCACTGGAAACGAGCCTGACTTACTGCCAGCAATGCAGACCAGACTCTGACACCAGTCATACAGGGACCTAAAAGCCCACATCAAAGGGCCTGGTACCCCATACTTCCGGAGAATCCCCCACAGGGCTTCCCGAGTGACACAGTCGAATGCCTTCTCCAAGCTCTACACCTTCCAGGACCCTGCTGAGGGTGTAGAGCTGGTCCAGGGTTCCACGATCAGGATGAAAACCACACTGCTCTTCCAGAATCCGAGGCTATACTATCTGATAGACCCTCCTTTCCAGGACCCTTGAATAGACCTTGCCAGGGAGGCTTTTGGCTATTGGCTCAGAAAAAGCCATTCCCGAATGCGGTGTCGATCAAAAGGGTGGGCTCTGGGCTGCCCAATAAAAGTGTCATAATGGACACCGGCAGAGTTTAAACCCTTAAATCTCAGCCCGGGAAATTACAATGGAAAAACAGCATTTGGGCGTTCCGGTGCAGGTTAAGGGGTTAAAGAACTCCGAGCGAATCTCATCTACCCCCAGGGCCTTGACAACGAGAATCTCTTTAACCACCTCGGCGACCTCGTCCCCAGAGATTGGACAGTCCGACCCAGAGTCCCCAAGCTCAGCTTCCTCAATGGAAGGCATGTTGGACGGATTGAGGAAATCTTTGAAGTATTCTGCCCACCGGCCCACAACTTCCCAGGTCGAGATCAGCAGCACACCATCCCCACTACAAACAGTTTTGGTGCTATACTGCTTTCCCCTCCTGAGAAATATGCCAATAAAATGTTAAAAAAATATTTTAAAATTGTTTTTAGTTTTCAAATGAGTGTCATTGATAACAATTGCTACATGTGACTATTTAGACCAGGGGTGCTCAATACGTCGATGGCGGGAAGGTTTTGAGTCCATCTCGGCAGTAGGTGACAAACTGAACGCCGCCAGGACGCTGAGACCAGAACTTCCTCTTCTGACAGGCTTATCAAAGTTATTCACCAAGACCCAAAACGTTTGTAGCTTCATTGAAGAATATATTTTAAAAAAAAATCAACAAAACGTGTTAAAATTAATAATCTCAGTAATTATTGTTTCAACTAGGTGTTGCGCAATTCAGTGCGTTTCAGTTCCATTGACAAAAAAAGGTGACTCAAAGACCGACTGACTAGCAGAGCAGCAGTTTAAATTAGCTGATCAGCCACCGCTGTGTTCATGAGAGGCTTATTATTAATAGAGAAATAAATATCAAGCCTGGAAACCTGATATCGTAACGGACTGAATCTTACGTTTTTTTACCCCTCCAGGGGTGCTCTAGTGTCCCTTATATGAGAGTAGGCTGACAGGAAAGGGGGAAGACATGCGGCAAATATCGCCGGGTCTGGAAGTCGAACCCGCGACGGCCGCATCGAGGACTCAAGGCCTCCAAACATGGGTCGTGCTATCCCCTACGCCAGGGGTGTCAAACTCAATTTCACCAAGGGCCACTTCAGCATATTGGCCACCCTCAATGGGCCACATTGACGGTATAAATCAGGAATGCCCAAGTGCAGTCCTCCAGACTGCAACTTTTAGATGCGTCCCTGCTAAAACATACCCCAGACAAAAAGTTGACTTCCCTCATTAGCAGCAACTCAGTTCTGTAGAGGCCTATGAATGAGTCAATGATCCAGGTGTGTTAGAGAAAGAACGCATCTAAAGTTGCAGAGTGATAGGTCTGGAAAACTAGACCTAGCATAAATGTATGAAAATACAATGTTAAAAATAAATTAAACAACACCTCATATTGTTAAATAACTGATTTTATGTATTCAAGTTTTAAATATTACATTTGAGTTTGCATGGATGTAAAATTACTGCTCAGTTTAAAAATATTGTAACTTTTAAACTGAGCAGTTTAAAAATATGCTCAGTATTTTTAAACTGCTCAGCTAAACTTCGCTCTTTAGCTTGTTAGCTTGTCGATGTTTCAGTTTTATTCGCTGGGAAAATTAATCTTTGTCTGCTTTAAAGATAAGCAGACAAAGAATAAAAACAAGTTTTGATATTAACTCTCAACTAAATTTCACAAAACTTTTTCGTTTTTATTACACAACGAACATGTATTTCACATAAGAGCAAAACAATTAGGTGAAGTTGCCTGTCCTTGAACACAAAGCTGATCCTCTTCACCCTGTCACCAACTCACACACATCCTCATTGTAATAAACACAAAACAAAACACAAGCAAAATCAATAAACTATATGCATATTCCAGTATACTGAGTTTTGGTTTTACATTCATTCTATTTAAATTTAGTTTGTTTGTGCTTACCAATGTTTTCTGGCCGGATGTCTGGCACCGTTTTCCCCTGGTCAGTTCGTCGATGTCTGGTTTTAGTTCTATTCTGGAGAAGGACCTCGCTGCAGCAAACAGAAAGGGGCGGGGACGGACCTTTCCGTCAGTCCTATACCTTATTTGGAAATGGGACTATTGCATTCCGGAAATGAAGGGGGCGCTATTTTCATAATCACTAGTATAAATACCTCAAGACGCGGAGTTAAGAGGAACAGAAGAAGAAAGAAAGAAGTTTGAGAGGTTCTTCCACTGGTGTTCGGCACACGATCAACAATGCAAAACTCACAAAGTCAACAAAAGGTATTTTTACCTTCTTAAATTTTTTCACATAGTAAATCAATACGCTTTTCTAGATTAGGTTGAAAATATAATTAAGAACTAGTGAAATTCGTAATTCATACAGGGGAAGGCTAATTTTAGCATGTAGCATAGCTAATTATTATCCCGCTGGGCACCATTAGATAAAAATAGAAAAGTAGATAACATGTATAATTGAGAAATGTATTTTATGCTCAAACTGTTTTTTATTTTCATTATACAGATCCACGTATCTATTTGCAACATGAACATAAATATTGCTGTCCCCTTTGCTCATACAAGCTACAGAACCATTTAGCACAAACTGCTATGGTTCAACATAACGGTATGTATAACTACACTTGAAAAATATAAAATATTTTTTACATACCAGTTTTCTAGTGTTTCTCTTTTATTTTTAAAGGTTGATCTTTTTTAAATATGTTTTGTACACCAATGTTAAATTTCTGGAAAGTCTAATATATTTTATAAACTAACAGCAGCCATTATAGGTGGGTGTAGTACCCAGATGTGATACCCTAATGATGAGTAGCACTACTTCAATATAGTTTTAGTAAGTAACTGCAATAAACTACACTAGTAAGAGTAACAAAGTATTTGGTGAAATGGTTATTATTAACTACTGTTTTACTGATCATAATGTGCAATGTGATTTTTTATTTTGTTTGGTTTTTTGTTATTTTCAGATGCCTCTGAATGTTCTTGAAGCTGTTCTCCAGGAGGTGATACCAGCACAGGGAGACTCAGCTTACCTCACCTTGGCATTGACCTGCAAGTGCTTTGAAGCCGTTGAGTCTGAGCCAGTTTTCAGGAAGAAGACTCACTTTGCTTGGCTGGATGGTAAGGACCTTTGACTTTTTTCATCTGAAACATGTGAAATTAGATTTCAACTACATGAAATCGATTTTTCATTAACAGGTGAGATCAACTGGGGCAAATTTTCAAAAAACATTCAAGGCAGAAAACCGGATTCCTTTTGCGGTTGTAACGTGTTTTTCCTGCCACCGGTGATATAAAGACTGTGGGCTTCACCGGCGATGGAAGACAAGGAGAGTACCCTGGTTACTACTGTGATGGCCGACCTGGACACTGCACTGACTGTCAATACTGAATGCAAGGAGAATATTAGTTGCTTTCCTCAGTCTTTCACACATTTCAGTTGTCACACATTGTTCGTTTTTTTTGTGACATGCCATTTTAAATCATTTCTGCTAAATAATATTTGCCTTTTGACTTGTGCAGTCATCCTTTTTAATAATGTGTTCTTTCAATATTATTTACATTTTTGAATGTTCCTTTTGTTGTAGCTCAGTTGATTTACATTATTTAGTTTTCATAGAAATGGTGCCGTTTTCACACAAAGTTACTTTGTGGCTGTAATTTGTTGGAGAGAGTAGAACCAATAAAGTAGTTGTAAATATATTGTAACAGCGTTATTTAACAATAGGATAACCTTGTTTTAAAAATTTTAAATGCAAGCAAAGCTAATAACTTGCAATATTTTATATGTGTAAATACAATGTTTCCTATACATTTTGAACAATGACTGGAATCAATACAAATTTTTTTACAAACCTGACATACAGCTAAGTTGTTTTATGTTTTAACAGTCAGAATCAACTTGGGGTTTTTTTGTAATAAAGCAAGCACATACAGAAACATATTGTTCGGTTACAAACAAGATTAAACGAGCAGAGCGAAGGTGTAGTCGGGGTGGAGGTGATGATAGCTAAGATGAGGAGCAGTTGCTCACATCAAGCCGGACTTTATGAAGGGTGGAGGAGATGAGCCCGGCGCCGTTAGGCTGGGATGGAGACACATGATCAGGTGATTGGCTGAGCAGGTCAGATAAAGACAGTTATAGTTAGAATTTACACACTGGTTTAATTTATGTAACCAGTGACTTTATTCAAAAAGGTTTTCGAATAGAAAAAAGATCATTCTCTCTGGCAGTTACCAGTGCAGTGTCTACTGCCGGGGTCCGAGCCCCAAAGATTATTTCTTGTCAAATAAACTTTCTAAAACCTACTTTCTCTCTGTGTGAGTCTTTCCAGATTGAAGCTACATTTAAAGTTTTAATTAATCTCTTTGGGTTTTGCAACAATTGGATATTTAAGGTCTTTATTTTATGAATCGATTGCAATTGATAGAATTGATATGGAATTTATAAATGGAATAGTGGGACACCAATCAGTTTACTGGTTGAACTGGAGTCCTTATAGCAAAAGTTTCCAATGAGACATTATGGTAAACAATGATAATAGCTGAGCCAGGTCACCTGCTACCAAAAATATTCTAGTTTTCTGAATGGCACTTGTTAGAAGTTCAGAAGTCCTTTGGTTTGTTTGTAAATTATATTCACAATGTGAATAATAAGAAAAATATTTGGCAAATAAACAACAAAAGTGCTCTGTGAATGGACGTACTAAGTTGGCCAAAATTGTTGACTAAATGTTTTACCGACCAAACCTCTTTTCCATCTAGTTCTTATTTAATAAGCCAGAGGCTATTATATTTTAGATTGTAACTTATTTATTTTAAGAGTACCATCCACAACATCAAAATATATTATTTGAACTTCATTTGTTTATATCTGTTTTCTTAATCTGCGACGGACTGGCGATCTGTCCAGGGTCAGCAGCCCTCATGACCCCACTATAGGGATCAATCATGATAATTAATGGATGGATAAATGTGCTCTTAATGTAATGTGCATTTGTCTCCAAAATATTGATTTGATTTATGTTTTATTACTTTTGTTTGAGATAGATTGGGTGTAAGGATAGATAAATACATCTCCATAATGTTTCCTTATTGCTTATTCTAGATTGTTTGTTACTAATATAATTTTAAATAAAGGTTTAATAAAGATTTGGAAATAAAAAAAGTGACTCACCACGTGACAGACATACCACGTGACATATCACGTTTTGTAGCCATTTTTTTACTATTTAATTTGTATTTTTAATGTTGAAAGTGTTCTTGGGTGTTTTAAAAGGCGTTGTCAAATAAAATACGTTATTATTAGTATAATTATTATAACACGATCGGTACAGGAAATAGTGTCACTAGCGCCCCCTTCATTTCCGGAATGAAATAGTCCCATTTCCATATAAGGTATGAGACGGACAGTTGTCCGACCCCGCCCCATTCTGTTTGCTGCAGCGAGGTGTACTTGCTATTCTGTGGCAATCCGCAAAACGGCGTGTAGGTTTTCGTCAGTAATGCGCGACCTGTGCTTGGTCTTGTTTAAATTCATTATTGAAAACATCTGTTCGCACAGATAGGTGCTTCCAAACATGGACAAAACACGAGCTGCATGGAGTCGAAGCTGTGGCATCAAATCAGGGGGCAGGAGACGGTAAAAGTCCTCGATTGAAACATCACGGAACTTCGCTCTTTAGCTGGTTAGCTTGTCGATGTTTCAGTTTTATTCGCTGGGAAAATTAATAATCAGCTTGAGGTGACTCTGCTGCACTCTAGTGGTGAGAAGCCGTAATGTTGGCTGGTAACAATCGGAAGGCATTATGGGAGATGTAGTTTGTAGTCAATTCGTGCTCAAAACCTATTTTAATTAAATCAATGGGGCTGTAAAACGGGGGGGTGTTCATCAGATGAACACTTCAGAGGGACGTCAGGTCACTAAATAGATCTAGCAGGAGTTACAACACAACAGGGCTGTTGAAGCAGTTCCTGAAGTACAGTTCCAGGCCAATAAAATGACGATATCCAGATTTTGTTTCACAAACTGAAAAGTCCATCACATGTGCCAGGATGATCAGTTTGTGTAGCTCAAACTGATGCTGATGATTTCAATTCCTTAAACTTTCAACTGTTCTGTTGAGCACAGTTGAGCACCAATCGCTGTGGGAGGACAGCATCAAGATTCATTGGTTTCAAATGGTGGGAGTCATTGTGAAGGCATGTAAATTGGGCTCAACCTACACCCCACAGAGAATTTGCATTGGATACTTTCCATAATGGCCCACTCTATAATCAGTTCAAGAGTCTGAAATAAATAATAATTCAACAGAAATCACTGAGGGCAATTTGCAGGAAGCCTGAATGAAGCTGTGAGAGCTATTTTTACAAACTGAAGGTGTTGCCATGCTGAACAACACTGCGTCTATTGTGGATCACTTCTGGTTCGTAGGAACCACTGTATTTCAGGACCTTGGCTAGTCCTCACACATAGATGTATTGGGTTGAGAAACAGTAAAATAATAATAATAATAATTCTCCTATTTTTGAATTAGAATTGGTCTTGTCTTTTGTCTTCGTTTTTTTCTTCTTTTTTCTTATGTACTGTATATACAGTAGATGTGTTTGTTGTGTGCATGTATCTTCTTGCCAGTGGGAGCGCTCTCGTGCCGCTGTGGGTCTAACAGGGAGAACAAGTTTCCTGGCTCTGGGCAGAGTAAACGAGCTCTTGCCAGAGTAATGTTGTATCAACTTGCTTCCTCTGTGATCCACAGGTAGGATAAAAGGCAACTTTTATAAGCCATTTTAAAATGGCATATAAATAAGCAATAATTAATCTGAAAATTATTCAACATGTAAAATGGATGGAACAGAATGACAGTGTATGATCATGACAACAACAATATTATGAAGGACTCAGCATGAGGAGAAAGTGAAATGTGTTTTGCATAACCTTTCCACAATAAACCCTGAAAACTCACTGGGTTCCACCCAAGAAGACTTGTAGCAAGGCTGTGTAGACTTGTTCCTCTGCATGCCTGTAAAGACACTCACTGGCTGTCAACATAAATATCTTTCACAAGACTCTCACTACTAAAAATATGTTTTTGGTGGAGAAAGTAAAATGCATTTAACTTAAAAGAACATATTCATATTTTAAAATATGTTGATTTCTTACATCACCTCTTCATCTACCTACATAATCAGTAAGATTCATTTGAAATTTAGTGAAATAGTTAAAAAATATTTTCTGGTTATGGCTGCCTGTATGGATAACACAGAAAGTATAAGCACTTCACAATGCATATATATATATATATATATATATATATATACAGTACAGACCAAAAGTTTGGACACACCTTATCATTGGATTCAATGAGAAGGTGTGTCCAAACTTTTGGTCTGTACTGTATATATATAGGTTCTGGTATAAAGAGTGGAAAGTAATTAGTTACATTTACTCTTATAGCTATAATTACAATTTGTTTAATATGTACTTTAAGTTGTTTACAAAACCTGAACTTTTACTTTTATTTGAATTTGTTTTTAGTAAAGTTACTCAGTTACATTTGAAATCATGTATATACATTAATGAGTAAAAGTACAACATAAAACACCAGAAAAAAATTGCATTTTTTACTTCAACTGGGTTTGTATTGACATCTCATGGTGTTGCATCAATTAGAAGACAGAGGAATAAGGAAAACCCATAAAGAGTAGTTCATGTTAACTTCTGAGAAAAATAAAACCCATTGCTGAATTTAATGTATCAGTTTAACTGTAAGTGTAGACAGCAGCTTTATGAAACATTGTAAACTTGAATAATAATATCTCTAAGGAATATTATTATCCCTTATTATTACAATTAAAGACAGTAGAGACTCTAAAGATGACTTATTAGCATATCATATGAAAACTGATCTTTTGAGTAAAATACGTCTTCCTCTTCAATCTATTATGTGCTCAGATGTTAATTGCAGATATTTCTCACTGTTTAGATCTTCATACTATGTATGATAACATTGTGGATGCTTTGTATGAGAGTACAAGACCATACCTTACATGCAGAAAGGCTAATGACATCAGGCCAGGTTGGAATAAACATGTGTCAGGATACCATGCAGAAGCTAAACAGGCATATAAGATGTAGGTACAAGCAGGTAGACCAAGAGATGGGACTCTCCTAGATTATAAAAAATTCACTAGGGCAAAGTTTAAATATGCCATTCGGTACATTTCCAAATGTGAGCAGAACATGAGAGCAGACTCCATGGCTGAAAAATTGCTTTGTAATAATGCCATTGGCTTTTGGAATGATGTCAGAGCCTTAAACAGGTCTGCTGCATTTCTCCCCAGTACCATAGGGGTACTTGGAAGTACCCCTATGGTAGGGTACTACCATAGGTACCCCTATAGGTACTACCATAGGGGTACTAGATATGAGCCCCAGCATATCTGGGGCTCATAATATAGCAGATCTATGGAGACAACACCTTATTTAACTATGTAAAAAGTGAACCCTATGGATTGGGAAACATTGCTAAGAGTGATGCGGTTAGAACCAGAACCAGAACCAGAAGACCTGAGAGGTCTGGAAGGTTGATACAACAACAGCAGATCTTTAATCTATTGTGGTGCTAAGCCGTTCAGTGATTTGTAAACTAACAGCAGTATTTTAAAGTCTATTCTTTGAGCTACAGGGAGCCAGTGGAGGGACTTTAAAACTGGTGTTATGTTCTCTATCTTCCTGGTTTTAGTGAGAACTAAAGCAGCAGCATTCTGGATCAGCTGCAGCTGTTTGATTAATTTGTTGGACAGACCTGTGAAGATGCTGTTGGGTTAGGGTTAGGGTATCAATACGACTGAAGATAAACGCATGGATGAGTTTCTCTAGATCTTGCTGAGACATTAGTCCTTTAATCCTGGAAATGTTCTTCAGGTGATAGAAGGCCGACTTTGTAACTGTCTTTATGTGGCTCTGGAGGTTCAGGTCAGAGTCCATCATTACTCCCAGGTTTCAGGCCTGATCGCTGGTTTTCAGTTGTAATAACTGAAGCAGTGCATTGACTCTAGATCGTTCCTCTTTAGGTCCAAAAATAATAACTTCAGTTTTGTTTCTGTTCAGCTGGAGAAAGTTTTGGCACATTGTCAAGAAAACTGGCATAGGGTGTGAGATCTTTCCGGGTGCATGCAGAAAAGGTACATAGAGGCCTGAGAAAAAATAAGTAATCTTGTAGTTTGATTAAAAGTTGATTAAGTTGAATATGAATGAATATAATTAGTAAAATGACTACACATAATCACGTAATAACCTTCTGAAATGTATTTTCTGAACTATGATCTGTAATAATTCCTGTAATGGTTTAACTATGGAATGATTATGGTAAATGATTTATGGTTGATGAATTATAATAAGTGAGAGATGTGATTAATTATTAACTGAGGATCAAACTTGTGATAATTTGAAGTCAATGTTCAAATGGGTTTAATACAGGTTAAATGTGTTTAATGATTGTAACAGATGGAAAAGTGAGTTAGAGAAAGAAGAGGAATGTATGGGTGAGGTCCTGATAACAGGAAATGTCGCAAGCAGTTCTGAACAGATGGCCAGAGCGCACAGGATGGGTGGTGCGGTGAGTTTGGCTGAGGCAACGGGGAATGGGGAAGTACGGGAACTTCCACTACGGTCAGCAAAAACAGGTTGGGAAATGTGGGGACTTTTTCATGAGAGACAGCAGATGTGAAGAAAGTCACGTAGACCAAACCCCCCCATACACATACAGGGTGGAGAAATGTATAAAAACGGGTTGAAAAGAGGAACCAGTTGTTCCCAGTCCGGCGGCGCAGAAGATGAGACAACCTGCAGGAGCAGATTGAGCTACGGACCGCACTTCAGAACCACGGGGGAGCTCGGACTTCTGTTGTTGCGCAACACCCCCCCCCTCCTTTCTGTCTCTATTCTCTCACTCTCTACTTCCTCTTCTGAGAGGGGAGATGTGCTACCAGCTCTCCTTCTAACGGGTTAATTGAGTTTCCTAAATCTGCTGGGATTTACCCTGTCCAGAACTGAAGTAAACTCTGTTTAAGCTGGTTTCGAGAAACGATTCGCCTGGTTATCTGACGGCCTACATCCAGGTGTCCCACCCTTCTTCCCCCTGTGAATTAGCCAGACTGAGCAGCCTACAGCCAACTAGTTTCACAGAGCACACCTGTTAACGGTCGCTCGTTCTCTATTTTACAACTTGCATTTGTTATTGAACCAGGTAGGTTTTAGTGACTCGGGCGAGTCCCAAGGATGACGTTTTACATTTGGGCTACCAGCAACTTAAAAACATTTTACACTTCTTCCTCTCCAGAATCAAACATCACAGCTATTTTACAACCATCAAAGAACTTTAAGGTGACTCATTAACTGAATGTCCACAACATCTTTTAGATTTTCTTTATGCTAAATATTTTATTAGTAAGGCATTTTTGCAAGGTTCAGTACAGCTTAATTCAGTAGCAGAAATAATCAAATAAGTAAAATCAATCATCTAGTCTATCTTTCCCTACTGCTGATACTGAGAACTAAAAAAAAGGGAACCTTTGAGAGAGACGGACGGAGTTTGACGTTTCGAACCCCAGACCTGGCTTGATGATGAAGAAGGTGCTGCAGCAGGAGGAAGATGTTGATCGGCGAAGGCAGGAATCTCTGTAGGTCTGATGAGCTTCTTCTCCGCATGGATGGTGAGGTCACACAGGACTTGGTGCTGGCAGGAAAAAAGGCACCAGTTCTTCTTCTTTGTCTTTGCCTTTGTCTTTGTCTTCATCTTTGTCTTTGGGGTCTGAACCCAGCCGATGAGAGAAGTGCGATTTGAAGCCACAGGTTGTGGGCCAGACGGGTTGGTCTCCATGAGCAGGACAGTCTTCGGCTCTGTGGCCCCGGCTCTTCTTCAGCTGCAGAGTTCTTTGTCCATCTCTTGGCTCGAAGCTGCCCGGAGGATCCAACGAACGGTTCCTCTTTTGCACCCACCTTATATAGGGTTTATCCACCCTTTTGGTGCGTTTTCATTGGCTGTCTGCTTAGACAGATGACCTCACATCCATCACTGTCCTTCAGACATTATGTCCTGCTGTCTGTGCTAATGTCTCAGGGTTGCTCAACCTCCTGTGTCTCTTGCCTTTCACCTTTTCTCTAAATAAGGCGTTGATCATCTCTGCTCTCCTATAGTTCCCCTTTTTCCCTTAACCGTTCACCTTTCACCTACTATCTACCTATAACATATCAGTGATGTTTAATTGCAGTTACACCTTTTTACACCATTTCAAGTTCAATGTCAAAATCACATTTATATCACATTTATTTTCTTTAGCTTCTCTGATTTAGCATTCATTTATGATTTTATAACCATAACTTATATCACATTTATTTTCTTTAGCTTCTCTGATTTATCATTCATTTATGATTTTATAACCATAACTTATTAATTATCCTTATTATAATCCTAATGTGAGTTATTACAGATGTTTTTCTGAAAAGAAACCAAGAATAATCCATGATTCTAATCATTTAATACCAAAGTTACAGTTACTTGTTTTTCTTGTAAGTGTTCCCACAAATGTACGTGTAAATATTATTACAAGTAGACCAATATTAATATAAGTATTTTACTTTGAATCTTATCAAATTACTCAAAATGTTTAGATTTCATTCTGTAAAACTTTCATGTTTTAAAATAAGTAATAGTCTCAGCTATTTTTATAAATCTGCAGGCTGGAAACTTCCTCTTTTTCCAGGAAACCTGCTTTTCCTGTTTAATGACTCTTTCTGACTGACTATGATTTCTTATGATTAGATAGAAAAAAAGTAGAATTAAAGCAAAGTTTGCATGAGACAAAAACAACACACACAACCAGATTTATTTTATTGACACCTAAGTCTACTGTTGGGCCTTGATGTCACTTGAGTGATTCATTTTAAAGATAACTTTATTTATTATTACTGTTAAACTAAAATCTCCAGCATGGGGAAGTGGGATGAGCTCGGATTTTCTTGACACCCCCTCCACGAGGTCAGACCTTTCACATGCTGGGAGTCCATCACCCTCCTGCAGTTCGCCGTCCTCATCCCCTGGAAAGAGAAGAAGTTCGTCTGGGATGTGAAGATGCAGATTCTTCATCCTCAGTTGTCACAGAGGGCTCAGTGTAGTCATCAAAACTCCACTTCTCTTGACACCCCCTCCTTGGAGTTTTGATTTCCCCCATGAGGTGATGAATGTCGAAGAAAACTTGGATCGCTCTGATTCTTCTACAGGAACCTTCGCTGGATGAACTGTCGGTTCTTCAGGATGTGGAATGATTCTTTAGGGAAGGGAAGATGGGCTGAGACAGAAGGCCTCAAAAAAAAAAAAAACTAATTCTGGCTGTTCAGCAGAGCAAAGCAAAACGCATAAGCATCGTGATGCTTTATCCGTAATCATGATCCTTTTCCATAGCTGGGGTCGTTAAGGGGTACTGGAGTTGTCAGAGGCATCAGGAATTGTCCAATTAAAAAACTGCAGTCTTTGGGCCCCTTCATCAGAACTTACAGCCAGGTTGAAGTGTGATGAAGGTGGAAAAATAAAACAAAAAACAAAACAGTTCCTTCTGTGGATGCAATCCATCGTGTGGGACACAATTAAGTCCTCCGGTTGCTTGTAGGCTTGTAAAATAAGCTTCTGATGCCATGCATTGAGGGGTGAATTCAGCTTGCGTTCGGTTTGATAACACACATACACTGTAAAACCTCTGAGCCGTCTTCAATTGTTTCTACTATCTTCTATTTGTTAAGTCAAACAGATTCAGCAAGTTTTAGATTTTAAATCTAAATGTATGAGTCCATTAAAGATAAATTTAATCGTAAGTTGTTTTAAGTATTTATTCATTCTGCAATCCTCTAAGAGTCGAATAAACTAGAGTTCCTAGATTATCAAAAAAAAAAAAAAAAACCCCGTTCATACTAGATGTTTCTGAGCAGAATTCATTGTGATGAAAAAAATTTTTTTTTTTTTTCCAGATCAGAAATTTTATTAATGCAATTTGAAACAAAAATCTAAATAATTCTAAAGTAAAATAGGCATTTACTTTAACTCAATATTGTGAATGAAACTAACAGAGAAATGTCTGCTCTTTTACTAGGTGACAATAGTTTTCTCCCTCCTATTGTGAAATAACTATTTTGTTCAAATTTAAGGCATTAAGTAAAACGCAGAATTCAAGACAAAAAAAAATTCTAGATAACTTGTCTCTTGTTGTTAAATCAACTTCATAAACTAACTTCTGAGATAAAACCAAAACAATTTTGTGGACTTGAACTACATTTTCAAGGCAGCAGGTGGACTCTCATTTTCAAATTAAACCACCTTCAAATGTTTCACAGTGTACAAATGGCATCTCCTTTTCTTTAAAAAACAGATTTCCATCCATACCTTCCAGGTGTTGGGTCTGACTTCAATGCCTTGTTACAGGATGGATCTTGGTGATTTTCTATGACGCCGCTTCTTCCTCACGACTTCAGCCCCTTTTCCAGTTTAATCCATCAGGTTGTGACAGGAGTTCTTCTTTAGCATAGTCCAATTTCTTCACGGCCCTCCCAGTCCAAAGCCTTGAAGTTGTTCTTTGAACGGCAACCTTCCTGTAATAGTGGCCAGTCTACTGTAGGATGGCATGGTGCTTGATTCTCTGGCCATCTTCTTGTAATGTTCTGGTTTGCTGTAGCTAAGAACTGGCTTGAGCACTGCTTCCTCATGGACCCCTTTCTTCATCAGTAGTACTGTGTTGAAGTTCAGTACTTGCTTTACAAAATCTCGGGCGTTGAATCTCAGCTTGATCACCGTAGTTGCAGGCCGATCTTGAGCTTTAATCCAAACTCTCTGCCCTGTTTTCAGTGACACTTTGAGCTGCAACTTCCCTTTTCCTCCTCTGAGCAAAAAGGAGAAGTGTCTTCGCCTCCCTGCTTTCTGTGACGTGAACGGAGTTCCTCTGCAGGGGAAGACCTGCTCTTCTAGCAGTTGTCACTGTGTCTCTCTTTCCTGTTGTCCCCATTGGCTCTGCTACATCCATGCAGACTGAACCCCATGGGACTGTGCTCTTGATGAACAAACCTTCCATCCGCTGCCCTGGGTGCCCTGCGTATCGACCACATACCTCAAAGTCACACAGCTGCATCGGATGGGCTGAAGGGACATCCAACAGTCCTGCTTGCTCAGTTCTTCACGGGGGTGTAGCACGCCTGCATATTCGAGGGCCTTATGCACGCACCGTACTACCTGCTCCCCGTGCTACTCTAGGACCACCTGTCCTTAGGTGTTCTGTCCCACCTCGACACCGGCAGAGACAACCTTTCTTAGTGGCACGAAAAGTCGTCATCTTTGCCCCTCCATAGGGCTTCTTCTCAGGTGTGCGCCTTGTCGCTGCACCTCAAGTTTCGGGCGGAGCCTCAGTTCTGCTTTCTTCTTCCACAAATCTTTGTGTGCCACGGGCTTGCCCTTTGCAGTCTCGAAACCATTTTCTTCCCAAATGGCCAAGTCCTCTCTAAGGGCCTGAGCACAGTAGTAACTGTCAGTTACTAACCTGGCACTCTTGATTTTCCTTTTCACCAGCTCCAGCAATCCTTCCAGTACTGCCGTTACTTCTCCGGCTTGAGCACTACCGGGAGCTTTTCCTTTCTGACGGCATTTTTCTTTGCCGTCCTGCTTCAGAATAAATCCCCAGTATGCCGACTGGTCGGACCCCTTTCTGGATCCATCGGTGTAGATTGTCCATTCCGGTTGTCCTGGCTTCTCAGGTGTTTCTTGTGGTTTTTTCTTACTGGTGGGTTGCGCTGGCCCAATTTCAAGCTCCGGGTCCAGCAGGATGTCCTCCCATCTTCCCCACCGAGTGTTAGTTGCTTTAGTACTTTCCACAGTCCCTTTTCTTAGGTATTTGTGAACTTGGCTTTGTGTGATGACTTTAACTGGTTGTCCCTGTGCTAAGTCTTTCAGCACACCCCAATATCGAGCTAACACCGCTAGCTCTTTCTCCTCCTGCGGGTATTTCTTTTCAACAGAAGTCAGTGTATAACTCCACAGGGTAACCAATCCTCCATTCTCGTTACTCACTTTGATCATGGCATCGTCATTCTCGCAGCTGATCTCCGCCACCAGCCTTTCCGACAAACTTCTTGGCTCCAGTCTCACAGCTGCTTGAATTGCCCTTCTTAGTTCTTCTAGGTTCTGTTGATTGGCTGCTGTCCAAACCCAGGGTCTTTTTCCGTCTTTCTCGTCGTCCTCACTCTTCCTCAGGCAGTGGTATAAAGGTTTGGCATACTTCTGATAGTTGGGTACATGGTCCCTGACATAGTTGCACAATCCTAAGATTTTCTGCAAATCATTTTCTGACTGAGGTGGTTGAATGTTCGTCAGCTTTTCCCTGTACCCGTCTGAGAGTCCCAAATCCGACGTGACTTGGAAACCCAGATAATTCACTTGGAACTGTCCAAATTGACATTTCTTGAGGTTTAGTTTCAAACCTGCCTTGGTGAGGTTTTCAACTACTTTTTGTAGCCTTTCTAAGTGTTCTTCTTCTGTGTCATCAGCAATAAAAACATCATCAATGTACACAGTTGCACCTACGTCCCCCAATACTTCCATCACTGCTGACTGGAACACATTTGGGGAGTTCTTGTAGCCCTGGGGTAACCTTTGCCACACATAGCTTTTGCCTTTGTGGGTGAATGCAGTTTTACCTTGCGATTGTCTGGCGAGGCGTAGGGAGAAAAATCCATTAGCTAGGTCGATGCAAGACTTGAACTTCTTGACTCGAAGAGTTTTCAGCGCTCCTTGTGGATTGATTAGGCTGGCTCGGTTTGCTATTGTTCTCCGATTCAGGGCCTTGAAATTGATAACTGGCCTCCAACCCCCTCCAGCCGATTCAGGTTTCTTCACCGCCTGGATGGGGCTGTTGGTGATCGGGTTGAGTTCCTCTCTGATGATCTCTAGGGCACTCAGTTCCTTCACGATCTTGTCCATCTCTTCGACTGCTCCTGGGTTCAACGGGTACTGCCGAACAGGTGGATGAACCCCACCTTCGATGTGATGAACAAACTTTGGGCCCAAATCTCCACAATCGTTCTTGAACCGTGCCACCTGCGCCGTAACGATGATCTCACGCAGCTTCTCTTTCCCAGCCGGGGAGAAGTCACTCTCTTCAAGTTTCTGTTCTGTCACCGTTGGTATGTCGACCGGTTTGTACCAGTCTTGCTTCTCTGATCCTGTTTGGGTCGGGCCGACTTTCACCAATCTTGCTTTCAAGCTTGTCAGCCTTCGCTCCAGTCGGCGATGTGTGCCTTTCTTTTTACTGAGTTCGTCTAAGTCTTTCACTGTGAGGAGATTGTAGGGGCCTTTCACCCACACTACTCCTTTCCAGGTCCCATACGGCATTTCTTCTACTTTTCCATTAGCAAACTGAACCTTCAGGTGTCCTGCTGTTTTTAGGTCTTTGCGGGTCATAGACACCTCCGCTCCTGTGTCCACCAGGTAGGGTACTCCCTCCACTTTAGCGTAGATTTCGTCCCCCTCCCAGTAGGCATTTTCTAGAATGACCCGCGACCTGGACGCCATCACTTTGGCGACCCTCCGGTCCCGGCTTTACGGGACTCACGGAGGGCCGTCCTCTCTTCTGGGCTCAATTTCCTATACTCCTCTTCTGTCAGGAACTGACCTTTTCCTGGCTGGTTTGATGAAGCCGGAGGGTTGGTCGGTTTCCCTTGTGGTCCTGGTGGCTTCTGCTGGAACGGCCGGTTCCGGAAGTTGGATGGCGGTGCTCCTTGTTGAAACGGTCTGCTCTGGAAGTTGGATGGCGGTGCTCCTTGCTGGAACGGTCTACCCTGGAAGTTAGATGGTTGTCTGATGTTAACCCTTCCAGGTGGCTTTGCCGGTTGGCTGGCCTCCTTCTTCCTTTTGTCCTCGTAGTACTGCTGTTCCAGGTCGAATCCTTGCACTGCTACATCCATCTGAGCGACCGTTGTGCTTCTCACTGGCAACTTCACGAACACGATCTCTCCTCTGCGTCCTTTGGTCACCTCACGCAGTACTTTCACATATCTCGCAGGAGAAATGGTCTGCTTAAGTGTGTGCCAAAGCGGTTCCAATCGGCTTCCCCTGTCCAGCCGTCCTCTGGCCCTCTTCACCTGGGACTCTTCATCATCCATGTCCTCCAACACCAGCCTTTCATAGTTGCTCTGTGCTGAATCTGTTCCAATCATCGGGTCCGAGGTCACGCTGGTCAGCCACAACTTTTTGGCTCCCTCATGGTTGGTGGTAGACAACACAGTTGGCCAAACATCTTTTAAATACTCCTCATTGTTTTCGTCTGCGTTTTTACTCCTAATCACTAGCCTTAGATTCTTCAGCTCGGCGTAAGCGTCCTGTCCCGTATTAGTGGCAGGTAGCTGAGCTGACACCCCTGATGGTCTCACCGGGATCTGTAGTCCTGGCTCCGAAGACGTCGCCTGCGGTTCCTCTTCATCAGCCGACACTTCGTCCAGCTTCTGTCGAGTCTCCCTGGAGTACTTGAAGGCAGCTTTCTTCATTCGTCGCAGCATCACATCATACATGATTCCCATGTATGCGTTCCTGAAGTTGGTAGTCAGGGAGTAGTGTGTTGTCAGGGTGGAGCAGGATGGTGTCATCAGGATGTTAGCCCATTCTCCGACTGTCGCTTCCACCTCTAGCAGCACTCGGTCTCCCAATCTGCTGGCCCATCCGGCCGGGATCTGGTACTCTGTTTGGCCGACCTCGGGTACATACGTACACCGTCCGTCCTTAGCCTGCACTGGACCCCAGGTCACGTCTCTCGCCAGTCTTTCAGAAGATTTCTCGATGTCAAAGGTTTCCATTTCTTTCTTCTTACCCCGGTGCTGTCCTGTTCGGAGTGTCTTGTGTTCTGCCGGTGGTTGCTTTGGGTCGGAGAAGACGCTGCCGTGATCACTTTCCTCTTCTTCTTCTCTAGGATGTTCGATCTCTGGTTGCTCTTCTTCGTCCTCCGAGTCGCTGAGGTCCTCATACTGCTGTTGTCGAAGAGGTTCTCTCCTGGGGGAGTTCAGCGGTCGAATCTTAGCTGGTTTCATCGGTCCTTCTTCTTTCTGGACCGTCAGCTGCTCATTCTTGACTCTTCCCGCATTGGGTTTTTTCAGTTCACTGCGGCTCTCTTCAAACGAGAACTCCTTAACGTACCTTGCTACGGAGGACCCTGGTTCAACAGGTGCCTCCTTTATCTCTATCCTGGGTGGCTGCACGGCCTTGGCTTTACCTATCTGGGTGGTGCTTGAAACCTTACTCTGGGGAATTTTTAAGGGATATTTCTTGATTTCTTGTGATGGATGGCTAATGCGGCATTGCTTCTCCATCTCAGCCGCCAATTTCACCCCTTGCTCAGTGCGTAGTCGATGCAGACGGGGGTCAACCACCACCACCACTTCCTTGAACACAAAGAAATGACTGTTGTTCCTGGCTATATTCACCACTCCGTTCTCCGCAATTGATCCGGCGGTGTCCTTTGGCAGATCCGGCGATCTCAGTCCCTGTACACTCACTATTACTCTTCTCATGCATTCGTTGCTGGCTGCCGCCAGGCCCCGCTCGAGTCCATGCCACATCTTCTTCCGATATTCCTCCAAACTCTCTCCTTCTCGGTAGACGTCAATCGGGACCAGGATTACAGCACCATAAGGGAGACTATAGCCGTTCATCAAGACTACTTCTCCCCTTGTTTTTGGGCTACAGCTTGCTTCCAGCAATCTTAAATCTGTTTTGTAACATTGCCCTGCTTGGTCCTCAAGGCTGCGTCTGAATTTTCGATTGTGGATCTTGTATCTGTCATTGGTGAACACAATCAGTCCGTCACCCTCAAGATCCCATATTCTTCCAATAACCTGATAAATCTGGAGGCCGGTCTGCAGTCTAATGTTGCTGGCCCCCGGTGGTATTTGGGCTAATTCTCGGGCCATCCTCCAGGTATCCGACTTCTGAGTCTTTTTCTTGGGGCGGTCGGGCTCCCACTGCTCCTCGTCCGATTCCTCTTCGTCCTCGTCGGAACTGTTGGCCGCTGGAGTCTCCGTAGGTGGCAGTGGATGCTTCCTCTCCGTGCTGTGGACTCGGGGATGAAACCCGAGCTCCCTACCCCGTTGAGTGGCCCAATTCCTGGCCGCTTGCTCCCATTGCTCCTCCGAGAGACTGCCAACTTGCGGCCCTTCGGGGTCGTTGGGCGCCACTTGTTGTTGCGCAACACCCCCCCTCCCCCTTCTTTCTCTATTCTTGTCAGCATTACATCACGAACCACTCCAGCAAGAGTGAGCCAACTTTTCTTTGTCAGGGGTTGATGTTTCAGTTCCTCATTCTTGGAACCAACGTCCCCCCTTGCTTCAGGTCTGAGTGACAGTAGCTGTGTAGAAGCTGATGCAGTTCTGTTGAGGTCTCCTCATTTTCCAAACGATCTGGACGGCCGGCTTCCTCCGGTTTCTTCCCCAGATTTTCCTCCTCGAAGTGATCATCCATCACTCCGTCTCTCTGTCGGTTCGAGTTGTCTATCCCCCAAAGCCTCTCTTTAGCCTTCGAGCAGGGATGGGTCTAGACTATGTTGGCTACTAGCTTCACTGTCTGGATCCGGTCATTTATCCTCAGTAGAAGCTTTCCCTCACCTGTATGCCATACAGTTACTGCAAGGGTTGTGACTGACGGCCTTATCAGTCACCATTAACTCTATTCCCTAAGAGTTAACAAGCCAAGTGAGCTATTCAGATCCTCACATCTGTTTTTACTGACTTGGCACATAGGGCCCTCCTACTCCGTTAGTCTGGGCCCCACGTTGGGCGCCACTTGTTGTTGCGCAACACCCCCCCCCTCCTTTCTGTCTCTATTCTCTCACTCTCTACTTCCTCTTCTGAGAGGGGAGATGTGCTACCAGCTCTCCTTCTAACGGGTTAATTGAGTTTCCTAAATCTGCTGGGATTTACCCTGTCCAGAACTGAAGTAAACTCTGTTTAAGCTGGTTTCGAGAAACGATTCGCCTGGTTATCTGACGGCCTACATCCAGGTGTCCCACCCTTCTTCCCCCTGTGAATTAGCCAGACTGAGCAGCCTACAGCCAACTAGTTTCACAGAGCACACCTGTTAACGGTCGCTCGTTCTCTATTTTACAACTTGCATTTGTTATTGAACCAGGTAGGTTTTAGTGACTCGGGCGAGTCCCAAGGATGACGTTTTACATTTGGGCTACCAGCAACTTAAAAACATTTTACACTTCTTCCTCTCCAGAATCAAACATCACAGCTATTTTACAACCATCAAAGAACTTTAAGGTGACTCATTAACTGAATGTCCACAACATCTTTTAGATTTTCTTTATGCTAAATATTTTATTAGTAAGGCATTTTTGCAAGGTTCAGTACAGCTTAATTCAGTAGCAGAAATAATCAAATAAGTAAAATCAATCATCTAGTCTATCTTTCCCTACTGCTGATACTGAGAACTAAAAAAAAGGGAACCTTTGAGAGAGACGGACGGAGTTTGACGTTTCGAACCCCAGACCTGGCTTGATGATGAAGAAGGTGCTGCAGCAGGAGGAAGATGTTGATCGGCGAAGGCAGGAATCTCTGTAGGTCTGATGAGCTTCTTCTCCGCATGGATGGTGAGGTCACACAGGACTTGGTGCTGGCAGGAAAAAAGGCACCAGTTCTTCTTCTTTGTCTTTGCCTTTGTCTTTGTCTTCATCTTTGTCTTTGGGGTCTGAACCCAGCCGATGAGAGAAGTGCGATTTGAAGCCACAGGTTGTGGGCCAGACGGGTTGGTCTCCATGAGCAGGACAGTCTTCGGCTCTGTGGCCCCGGCTCTTCTTCAGCTGCAGAGTTCTTTGTCCATCTCTTGGCTCGAAGCTGCCCGGAGGATCCAACGAACGGTTCCTCTTTTGCACCCACCTTATATAGGGTTTATCCACCCTTTTGGTGCGTTTTCATTGGCTGTCTGCTTAGACAGATGACCTCACATCCATCACTGTCCTTCAGACATTATGTCCTGCTGTCTGTGCTAATGTCTCAGGGTTGCTCAACCTCCTGTGTCTCTTGCCTTTCACCTTTTCTCTAAATAAGGCGTTGATCATCTCTGCTCTCCTATAGTTCCCCTTTTTCCCTTAACTGTTCACCTTTCACCTACTATCTACCTATAACATATCAGTGATGTTTAATTGCAGTTACACCTTTTTACACCATTTCAAGTTCAATGTCAAAATCACATTTATATCACATTTATTTTCTTTAGCTTCTCTGATTTAGCATTCATTTATGATTTTATAACCATAACTTATATCACATTTATTTTCTTTAGCTTCTCTGATTTATCATTCATTTATGATTTTATAACCATAACTTATTAATTATCCTTATTATAATCCTAATGTGAGTTATTACAGATGTTTTTCTGAAAAGAAACCAAGAATAATCCATGATTCTAATCATTTAATACCAAAGTTACAGTTACTTGTTTTTCTTGTAAGTGTTCCCACAAATGTACGTGTAAATATTATTACAAGTAGACCAATATTAATATAAGTATTTTACTTTGAATCTTATCAAATTACTCAAAATGTTTAGATTTCATTCTGTAAAACTTTCATGTTTTAAAATAAGTAATAGTCTCAGCTATTTTTATAAATCTGCAGGCTGGAAACTTCCTCTTTTTCCAGGAAACCTGCTTTTCCTGTTTAATGACTCTCTCTGACTGACTATGATTTCTTATGATTAGATAGAAAAAAAGTAGAATTAAAGCAAAGTTTGCATGAGACAAAAACAACACACACAACCAGATTTATTTTATTGACACCTAAGTCTACTGTTGGGCCTTGATGTCACTTGAGTGATTCATTTTAAAGATAACTTTATTTATTATTACTGTTAAACTAAAATCTCCAGCATGGGGAAGTGGGATGAGCTCGGATTTTCTTGACACTTCACACCGCTAAGAAAGGACTGGGTCCCATCGCCCCATCTCTGGTTCCTTATTCGACCGTTGGTCTCGTCTCAACCCAGCAATTTCAAACTCTGCAACAAGACTTGGAGGAAGGACAAAGGTCCCTCAGGGATGAGGAACTGGGTTTTGCAAAAGGATTCGGACCCGTTCTGCTTTGTTTCTTTTCTAAGGAGGATTTTTTCCACACGAGACAAAGACCTCAACCAAGGATGCTAGAAATTCCTGTTGCCAAAAGACCCACCATCGTCTGGGTATGAGTTGAATCTGCTCATCGAAATTCCATCTCAGAACGTGCGACTTAAAGTTAGGGAAAAGAGACAGGGTAGTAGGATTGTACATGTAAATTTTATTACACTGTTTTTGAATTATATACGATTGATTATTGATTTGTATGTCGCATCTCCCTGCTTAAGCTTGCTTAATAAATTTATACTATAAAATTCTAATGAGGTTGGTGGACATTGGAATTAGTAGAGTCATTTAATCTTTGTCCAGTTCTTTTAATTAAGGTAAAACCAATATACATGATTCCAGTTAATAGGAGGCTTCGTAATTTCCTTTGGTGAGAGTAAATAATGACCCTGGGACTTACATCTAAGTCACTAAACATAATCTAGCCGGTTCCAAGTGCAAGTTATGATTTAGAAAGTGGGCTACCGTTAACAGAAGTGGTTATTGGAATTATGCAGCTGCGAGGGCTACTCAGCTGATTGTTTCTTAACTGTAAAGGGTCATAACTTCTGGATTGGAGGTAGTTAGAGCTAGACGAATCACTTTCGCCACCAGTTTAAACAGATTATCTCTTATAGAGTACTTTTAGGGTAATACCCAGGTCTCAGAGATTTTCCGGACCTGTTAGACGGAGAACTGGTCAGTAGGCAGCCCTGGGGAGTAGTGAGGAGTGGGCGGGGCTGACTATTGCAGGATAACCTTCAACATCCACACATTTATCTGTTCTAAGCATCTGTTCAGTGATTGGATGGGTTCAGAGTCACCTGGTGACATCATAATGTAGAGCTGTGTGTCATCTCCATGACACACAGCTCATGCATGTGAGCTGTGTGTCACATGCATAAAGAGAAAATAATATTTTCTGTTTATAACAGAAAATATTATTTTCTGTTATAAACTGAGCTAGTGGGAGCATATAAATATTGAATAAAAGGTGATAGGTATTTTCCTTTCGAACCTAAATAAAAGAAAGAACCACAGACAACGTATATGAATTTTACGTGGAGCTTTTGCAAAAGAGAAGGCTCTATCGAACTTCTCCTCTGAGCAGTTCTACAGAGCGTTCTGATCTGCTCTCACAAAAACTCCTGTTTTTATTGTCAAAGAAGAACAGGCAAGGGGGCAGTCAGGAAAACAACAGAGGTCGTAAAGCTTCTAACCCAAACATCTAACAACCCAGTTCCAGATGTGATATCTGATCAAAGGTCTGAGCCCGGTTCAAATTTCGGTCAGTACTGTCAAGAAAACAAAATACGACTGCTCACAGGTAGTTACTAAATTAGGAGGTGTTCTTGTAAAAGGATTTAAGGTCTGAGAAACTTAGTGTTATCTATTTCTCGTAAAGTTGAACAGACAGTAGTGACCTCCAGGTCATTTAAAGAAGAGAACACTTTAAACAGAAAATCACAAAGATCTATAGACTTAATGTGAACTAGAGTAAGAATAAAATGATAATACATAAAAATCTCTAACAAAAGGGGTCCTAGGATTGAACCTTGGGGTACCCCAAATGTGACCTTTGACCTCTTTGATGAAAAGTTTTCAATTGAAACAAAGAAATCCCTGTTCTTTATGTAAGATTCAAACCAGTTAAGCACTGGACCAGAGAGTCTGACCCAACTCTCCAGTCGATTCAGTAATATGTCATGGTCAACAGTGTCAAAAGCTGCACTGAGGTCCAGCAGAACCAGTTCTGTGGTTCTCCCACAGTCTGTATTTATATGGATGTCATTGAACACTTTGACTAGGCCAGTCTCCGTGCTGTGGTGAGCACAAAAACCAGACTGGAAGGAGTCAAAGCTGTTGGTTATTGTTAGGAAGTTATTTAATTGTTCAAACAGCTTTTTCAATAACTTTGCTGATGAATGGGAGGTCAGAGGTCGGCCTGTAATTCTGCATTAGTGATTTGTCCAGATTGTTCTTTTTGATCAGTGGTTTGATTACTGCTGTTTTCAAAGCCTGGGGGAAAACGCCTGATCAGAGGAATGAGTTACTATTTGGATCAGATCAGCAGCAATAACAGGCAGGACTTTCTTAAAGAAATGTGTGGGTAAAACATCCAGACAGCAGGAACTGGAGCTTAGTTGACTTATAATTTCTTCTAGGGTTTTATAATTAAGTAGTTGAAATTGGGTCATTTTTCCTGTATTTGTTTTGTTTGGGCACAGCACTGGTACTGGCTTTATAGTGGATGTGCAGATTAATCCTCTGATTTTTTGAATTTTCTCTGAAAAGCTGGAAAACTGGTTGCAGGCTGCATTAGATTGGAATTCAGGTGGTAGCATAATAGGAGGGTTTGTGAGCCTGTCAACTGTTGCAAATAAAGCTCGTGCATTGTTAATGTTTTTGTTTATGACATCTGCAAAGAAAGCCTCTCTTGCATGTTTTAGTGTTAAATGATAGTTACGTAGTCTTTCTTTATAGATGTCATAATAAACGTGAAGTAGAGTTTTACTCCATTTTCGTTCTGCTCTACGGCAGAGTTGTCTTGCAGATCTAACTGTTTGTGCATTTCTCCATGGAGATTTCTTTTTACCAGACACAACCTTCATTTTAATTGGGGCAATGGAATCAATAATATCTGAGACTTTAGACTGAAAATCATTTACCAACTTATCTACGTCATTACAGCTTTTGGGTGAAGAAGAAGAGTAGATTTGATTAAAAGTTTCTGCTGTGTTTTCTGTGAGAGAACATTTTGTGATGGTTGCTGTTTGTCCAAGTGGGTTAAAGGATAAAGAACTTTCAAAGATAACAGGAAGTGATGCGACAGGGTGACATCAGTTACAGAGACATTGGAAATATTCACACCCTTACTGATAACCAGGTCCAGTGTGTGTCCTTGAGTGTGTGTTGCTTGTTTGACATGTTGTTAGACCAAAAGTCTCTAAAATATTAGCGAGCTTTTTTGCCCCTCTGTCTTGGGGGTTGTCAACATGAATGTTGAAATCACCAACAATTATTAAATAATCATAATCAATACATATGAGAGACAGAAGCTCATTCAAGTCAGTAAAGAAATTTTCCACGTATGTTGGAGTTTTGTGTAAAGTTAGTGTCAAAGTTTGTTTGTGGTCTTTAACCTCAATTCCAAGATACTCAAAAGAGGTGAAGTGACCCAAAGAGATTTTACTACTATTTATGGTATTCTTAAATATTGAAGCCACGCCTCCTCCTTTTATATGTTTTCTATTCTCACTTAAGAAATTGTAGTTAGGAGGCGCTGCTTCAATTAGTATGATTGGTTCATTATTGTCATTCAACCATGTTTCTGTCAGAAACATAACATCGATATTATGCTCAGTGATGAAATCATTAATTAATAGAGCTTTAGCACAGAGAGATCTGGTATTTAAAAGAGCTAGCTTAAGTGACTTGGAGGCCAAAAGTTCTTCAGTCTGAGGTTTGAATTAGGTCCGCTGTATTTTATGTTTCTGTTTTTTGTAAATTTTCTTGTAGTGATCCGGACAGGTAATGCCCTGTTTTGCAGTGCCGGGGGGCCAGACACATTCTGGAGCAAGAAGGGTGTAAAGATAAAGTCTGGACCCCGGCCTCAGACCTCAGAAACGCAGAGTGATGGATCCTCTGGGAAGTTAGAGTCAGGTGGCTTAAATGAAGTGAGGTCTGCTACGTGAGCACTAAGGAGAGACGTCCCAAGTACAACCTGTTGATTCATTCCATCTGTAAATATTTTTACAGATGGAATTTTTTTAACATAAATTTTATTTTATCCTTGTGCTGGTAATTAAGGACAAAACTAGTAAGATTGGTAGCCTTAATAACTACGGAACAATAGCTTTAGCTAATGTAATATCTAAAGTATTAGAAAAAATCTTGCTTGGTCGGCTCAGTCAGTTTATTAGTACAACAGATAATCAATTTGGTTTCAAAGCCAAGTGGGGACTGATTTCTGTATTTATGGCCTGAAAGAGGCAGCAAGAGCATATCTAAGAAAAAATTCATCTGTGTTAATTAGGTTTATTGATGCCTCTAAGGCAGTGGCCCCCAACCCCTGGCCGCACAAGAGATAATTAAATATTTCTTTTTTTATGTATTATTTGAGTCTGGAGGATATTTTATTTTGAAAATCCCTTAACCAGATTTTCTCGATTACGTCTTGTGCGCCAACTGTTGTGTTCTGTGTTTTCTGTGTGTTAATTTCGAGTTTTCTGTGTCCTTGAGTCTCTTCGTTGTCCTGTCCTCCCCTTGATTGTTCCCAGGTGTGTCTCGTTCTGTGATTACCTGCTGTGTATTTAAATCCACCTGTGTTCCTTGTTCCTCGTCGGGTCCATGTCAATGTCTTGCCAATTCGTTGTCAATGTGTGTGCTGCCTGTTGCTGGACTTAGTTATCATTAAAATCATCATAATTCATCTGACCTGGGTCCGCTGCGTCTGCCTCACCACCCCTCACCACACCGTTTTCATGACACCAACATTGAGCCATAAGCAGCAAAATGAGTGGGAAACAGATCAGATGTCTATGGAAAGTTTCTTTGCGAGGGGAAAAGGCCCAGAGAAGAGACAGGAGAATGGATTTATCCCGGTAGGTGATTCCCACATTCCAAACCCTCTATGCATGATATGGTGACCGGTTCGCTAATGAGGCAATGAGCCTTCAAACTGCTTCGCCACTAGAGACCATGAGCACCCTGTGCATAAGCAACACTTCGGGTGTCATTGTCACTCATCACCAGTGATGTCAGTAACGCGTAACGCGTTACTGACGTGGGACCACTTTTTTCAGTAACGAGTAATCTAACGCGTTGCTATTTGAAATAGCAACGCGTTAGATTTATTTCTTTCTGGGAATCAAATCTTAATAAAAATGTAGTATACTGAGTTAGTTACTCAGTTGAGTTTAGTTGTATTACCCCAGTCCACTAGAGGGAGTAGTGGAATAGCCTAGAGGATAGTTCTAGAGAAGAAGACTAGGCTGAGAAGACGTTGATGCCTGTAGTGTTAAGTTGTGTTCAAGACAGAATAAACCTATAAAAGACAACTGCTAAGAGTGACTCTACTTCTTAAGTGTGAAGATATCACAAAAAAGTTTTAATTTCCTCCAACAGGGAAATAATTCTAATTAATTTATCTCAAATTAAATATTTTACTTCAAAAAGTTTGCCTTTTTTAATCATTTTACTACTTTACTAAGTAACTTAGCAGTTACTTAATACTAAGTAACTGTAGTCAGACTACAGTTACTTATCGAAATCACTTTGCGTTACTGTCTTCTTTTGTTATTTAATCATATTTCCTCTACGTGTCTTGTCGAGTGACCGACGTCTCTATGCTACATAAATGTAAACAATGGAGGGAGATGCGCATTTTGTTGATGGAAAAACTGGAACTATTTTGAGTTTCTGTCGCCAAGTCCAATTATTATAAGCGGCTTTGGGATTTTTTTTGTTTTTTAAGTCGCTTGCAAATTTAATGAGTGGCGGGTTGCGCCTTTTTGGGCTCGTTTTTGAACATGAAGTTACTGATTTGGGCTTGGAAATAAGCAGAGACTCATAAGAAATCCCAGAATCTATCCGTCATTAAGGTAGTTTTAGTCAGGCTCTCCCTGTCCATCATTTCCCGGATGATCCGTCCCGCTGTGTCTTTGTTCATGTCAAGTTAATATATTACCTCTGAATGACGTCGAGCTTCGCGTTGCGCTTCAAAAAACTGCAAACATCGAGACTAATTTGAACAGCGCAATAAACGTGAAAACAGCCACGAATAAACGTGTCCGTAGTTGCCAATAATTATAATGTCAACTTAACGCCATTATAATTATTAATATTAAGATAAGTGTCACAAATCTGTGCAGCCATCTGAGTTGTGGAGCTGCAGGAGGAGCTCTGAGACCAAACACAGGGCCGTAACGCACAACCTGGAGGCTGGGGGGACATATGGGGGCTTTAAAATCCTTCTTAGAGTTTTCCAGACAACAGTGGGAAACAAATTAATCACGTTTTTTATTGTACTGTCGTAACCATTAAACAATTTCCTCTTCAGTTCAACCTTATAAGTAGAGAGACATTGTTGATGTTACTATTATAAAATAGCTTATAATTAAGTATTGGCAAAACTCAATGTAATTTTCACAGGAGGCGGAGCGTTGTTGTTAGCAGCTGCTGAAAGTAACTAAAAAAGTTACTTAATGTAACTTAGTTACTTTTCAAATCAAGTAGTCAGTAATCTAACTAAGTTACTTTTTCAAGGAGTAATCAGTATTCCGATTAAAGTTACTTTTTCAAAGTAACTATGCCATCACTGCTCATCACTCCCAGATGAGACCGTCTCGTTGCAGAGAAACAAGCTCAGGGCTCCCATTAGTCATTATTGTGAGTTAAAATTTTCACGAAAGTAAAATGTTTGTTTTTGTGGCGCATCTGTATCTTAATTTGAAGGGATATGTAAACGCTACCATAGAGACCTGAGTCAGAGCGTTAGGGCAGTGGTCGAGACAAGATGAGAGGAGTAGAGCTTGTGAGTTTTAGGTCTGGTTCACACGGCACGATTTAAGGATTGTCGGTCGATTTTCCAAACGTCTGTGACCACACACAACACAAGCCGATAAAAGTCCAACAGGTTCAGTTGGTTCGTGTGTCCAGCCACATGGCAGGAGCAACACACCACACACGAACCGATTCCACTCACGAACATCCCGATTCCAGAAGAAAATCCAGTAAAACCCCCAACATACCATACATGAATTTAGAATAATCAAACACGGATGACGATGTAGAAGCAGCAGTGATAGTTTGTGGCTCATTTTAAGCAATAAAAGACGTAACAAAAAGAAAAGGCGTTTGATAAAAGATGGCGGGAGCAGCCGCTTTATTTGCTGCACTATGATTTGGAGGTGAGTTATGTTTTTTCGTAGTTAACATTTTCAACTGAATAAACATAACCACAAATAATAAACATATATAAAAATGACCTTTACATATAATAATAAACATTAAACAAGTTTAAGATTTACAGTCGATCATTTTTCTTGAAGCATAAGTCCTGATCTAGTGTACATTTCAGATACCTCAATACATGCTTTGCTGCAACCCAATGTTGTTCTTTAGGTTCACACAAATATTGTGACAACTTACTGACAATAAAACCCAAGTCTGGCCTAGTGCTCATCCTTACATAGATCAAACCTTACATAGATCAAACATCAAAAGTTGATGTGTTAGAAAGCTGGGCTATTTCTGGATCGTTAGAGTGATAATCTATTATCACAAGATAGTCTTTACCATTCAGGTGGCATAAGTCAGTTCCCACTTTTTGCCAGGGTCCTGTGGGTTCATCAGTGACCAGCATGGGCTCTTTGGTCTGTTTATAGTGATGTTTAAGGCACGTGGCACATGTGGATATCATATTATCTATTTCATTATTGATCCCCGGCCAGTACACTGCCTCTCTGGCTCTTCTCCTACATTTCTCAACCCCGAGGTGTCCCTCATGAATGCGGCACAGCATGTCTTGTCTCATTGACTGTGGGATCACCATTCTATTGTGTCGGAGCACCAGGCCCTTTACCACACTCAGGTCAGCTTGAACTGGATAATATTGTGGACAGCTGCCCTTCTTCCAGACATTTTTTAGGTTGTCCATCACTCTTTTCATAGTAGTATCTTTTCCTGTTTCCTGTATTATCTTTTGCAGCATGACATCAGACACTGGCAGACCTGACATCACTGTGTCCACATGTACTGTAACATCTGCAGCACTGGACGAAACTTTGGCATCAGTGTCAGGTAAGGAGGCCCTGGACAGTGTGTCAGCCACAACTATGTATTTTCCTGGCGTGTAAACGAGCTCAAAATCATATCTTTGCAATTTCATCATGAGTCGTTGAATTCAAGGAGACATCTCATTCAGATTTTTATTTTTTTATTGAAATCAGCGGTTTGTGATCTGTCTCCATAGTAAAGGTAGGTAATCCATATATGTAGCAGTGAAACTTTTCACACCCATAAACCAGCCCCAGAGTTTCTTTCTCTATCTGAGCATATCGTTGCTCAGTGTCCGTCATTGTTCTAGAGGCATAGGCCACAGGTTGCCAGGTGTCACCAACTGATTGCAGTAATACGTGCCGTATTACTAAGCCCTCCTTTGAGGCATCTGTTGAGATTTTTGTCTTTCTTGCAGGATTGAAGAAGGTAAGGACTGGCTCGGTAGATATCGTTTGCTTTAGCATTTTCCACTCTTTGTTATGTTTCTCTGTCCACTCAAACACGGTTTCTTTTTTTAGCAATTCTCTCATGCATGTTGTTTTGGATGACAGATTTGGAATGAATTTGCTCAAAAAATTGATCATCCCTAGAGCTCTCAATACACCTTTCTTATCTGTGGGGTGTGGCATCTCCTGGATGGCTTGCAATTTTGAGTACAGAGGCTCCACACTCTCTCCTGATATCTTGTCGCCCAAGAAGACAACCTCCCTGACCCCAAACTGGCACTTCTCTTTATTAAGCTTCAGCCCGCTCTCCCGGATCCTCTGTAAAATGTTAGGTTGGGGTTCCTTTTCCTGTTTTATTTTGTTTTCTTTTCCTCTTCTGTCCTGGGTTTTTTCTGGGAAGCTGCGTTTCCTTTAACAGCCATCAGATGTCACCAGTGAGCGGAGCCCCTGGAGAAGTGTGGCGGCCAACCTGTAGACGCACCTGTGTCTTATTGTCGAGAGCTGCGGAGGTGCTTCATAAGGACAGCCTAGCTGACACTCCAGTGCCTGAGTGTTTGCCTTCACTGATTTCCTTGTGACCGCCCTGTGACTCCTGGATGTGGACAAGCGCTTCCTCCTGGATTTCCTTGTGTTCCTCACGACGCCATTGGTATTACCAATCGGTTGCCTTCCTCCGTGCACTTACCTCCCTGGTCCCTCTCCGTGGATCCTCTGTGCCTCGCCACCGGCTGAGCCTGCCAGCCTTTCATGTTCCGGGGGCTAACTGTCGAAACTCCGCTCGGAAGCCAGCTCACCCTGCTCTCCAGCTGCAAGGCTTACCTGCTCGCTCTCCGACGGTAACTCACTTCTCCAGCCGCCACCATCGACAATACTAACCTCCGCATTCAAGTAAGCGTCCTACGAAAGATTCTCAGTATTATTCCATTTGACCCATCCCGTGTCTCACTCCGCTTTTTCTCATATACAGTCTGACGACCAGTTTCCTCCAGTCCCAGGTTCCAGAACTATTTCCCCTGACCCCTATTCCTTTCACCAAAATAAATATTATGGTTGTTTCATATCGCTCCTCTTGGTGTGTTCTTGCATGTGGGTAACCCGGCTATCACCCACCATGACATAAAAGCCTAGTAAGTCTTTCATCATGTTCCTGTTGTGTTTTTCCCCACACCACTATGTCATCAATGTAGACTCTTGTGCCTACCAAACCCTCTGTTATTCGCTCAACTGCCTTTTGAAAAATCTCAGGTGCTGATTTAATGTCAAATGGCAGCCTGAGAAAACAGTACCTTCCAAATGGGGTGTTAAAGGTGCATAGTTTGCTGCTTTCAGCATCTAACTTTATTTGCCAAAAACCCTGCGAGGCATCTAGTTTGCTAAAATACTGAGCGCCTGCCATCTCGCTGGTGATCTCCTCTCTCTTAGGAATCTGATAATGTTCTCTCTTAATATTTTCATTTAGATCTTTGGGGTCTAAGCAAACTCATAACTTTCCATTTGGCTTTTTGACACAGGTGATTGAATTTACCCAGTCTGTGGGTTGTTCAACTCGCTCAATGACCCCCAGTTGTGCCATCCTGTCCAGCTCTTTTTTCAGGCTAGCGTGCAGTGCAACTGGCACTCTCCTTGGGGCATGCACAACGGGCTTAGCGTCACTCTTAAGTTGTATGTGAATGGCAGGGTGCCCTGTCCTTTGAAGATGCCTGGGAAGCTATCTACAATGTTATACACCCCTGCACCTTGTTCAGTCATGTCTACAGTGTCTTTGTTGAGCTGATACATTCTCCTGACCAAACCCAGATCCTCACAGGCCTTGTGTCCCAGGAGTGACTGTCCCTTAGGAACGACCACAAACATTATATTGTGCACATTACCCTTTATATTCACTTTAAGTCTGCACACACCCTCTGTTTCTATGCTTTGCTGGTTATATGCCCTGAGTGCAACTGTATTTTTTCTTATCTTAGGTTTCTCTTTAAGCTCTCTAAGATCATTAACATTTATAATATTCGCCTTTGCCCCAGTATCAAGCTGAAATGAAATCAGTGTCCCATTTACCACAAGTGGTGCCACCCATTTATGTCTTTTGTCTGCCTTCCTAGCTTGATGTACATCAGTATTCTTTGTTGATGGACCCTTTCCATCTTCCTTGTTTACCATACTGATAAAAAGTGAACCACTATCATCACTTTGGTCACCACTGTCATTGTCATCCTGAACAGTATGTACTTTTTTATCTTTGGACATACACAGTCTGGCAAAATGATGTAAACCTCTGCATTTTGAGCATGCTTTTCCAAAAGCTGGACATTGCCTCGGTTTATGATCACTTCCACATCTTTTGCAGCTGAACATGCCATCATTCTTGTTCCTATTCTTGAGCTTAGCTGTGCGCTTCTCTCTGATGGAGACCATGTCCACTGCCTCGCATAGCTGACTTGCCGCTGCCGCGCCTTGCTCTTTCGGCGAATGTCTTCGCAAGTTCTCCTGCCATCTCACTGGCTTGACAAATTTTGACTGCTGTTTCCAGTGTGAGATCACTTTCTCTCAAATGTTTTTCTCTTGTCTTTATATCCTTAGTACCAAACACTATCTGATCGCGAATCAGTGAGTCCCTCAGTACACCAAAGTTACATGATGCAGCTTTTATTTTTAATACTGTCAGGTAGCTATCAACGACTCATCTTGCTGCTGCACTCGGGATCGAAACACGTACCGTTCAAATGTTTTTTTTTTTCTTCGACAGGCAGTGTCTGTCAAACTTCTGCAGGACCACATCCAACTTGTTTTCCTCCTCGGTCTCAAACATGAAGGTGTTGTAAACTTCCAGCACTTTCGGGCCGGCGATTGTGAGCAGCATGGTGATCTTCCTTTCATCCTGCTTGGAGTCCAGTCCCACTGCAGACACGTAGAGCTGGAACCGTTGCTTGAATGCTCTCCAGTTAGCATCAACATTCCCTGTTAGCTTTAACGGCTCCAGCGGCTTCATTGCATCCATAGTCGCGTAGCGTTCCTAACTGATGTCTACGAAAACAACAAACTTATGCAAAGGACTCCACTCCTGGCACCATGTAATGTTTGTACTGCAGTACATAAAGGAAGCCACGTCTTTTAAAGTTATCTGGTTTATTAACTAACAGCATCAGTCATTATACCCTGAGGTTTTTACCTGCTCCAGTCTCTGGCTTGCTCGTGTCCTTTTCTTTAATCTTCTTCTTCTTGCATCACCACCTACTGGTGCTGCATATCATTACAGTGCCCAGACACCATTTAACATTACCATGTCACATATCACCTGTCACTTTGTGTATAAGCTGATGATGTTCCATGGTTTGTGTCAATCACCATGTTTGATTTAGTTGGTGCTTTCCCATTTATATCTCCTTTGTATTAACATGCATTGAGTTCCCAGATATGCCTGTAAAAATTGTTTTTCTTTTTTCAGTTTTTACATCTGCATGCACCAACAACCACTTCTCCTCAGACATATGCAGAATCTTTCCTTTTCCCCCCTCACCAACCCTTCTCTCTCCCCTTTGATAGGATCTCTAATGTTTTTAGATGTTAGGTTTGACAAACCTGTTGCACTTCATCTCACCCATTCAGTTTCCCCTGGGGCAACCTCAAGAAAGGGAGGCCTTCACTGCCAAGAGAAAGTGAACTGATAGAGGGATAAACTGAGAGGCAGTTATGTTCCCTACACTTGTCAGTAATATAAGTTAAGACTTTTTATTTCCCAAATGTATTTTCACAACCATGCATGCATGGTGTGTTGGTCCAGCAAAACATAAAAAGAAGCATTAGGTTAGCATCAAATTGCTATATGTGTGACCTCAGGTGACAGAAAGATAGTATCTGTAAATTAAAAGGTCAAAGTTGAGACTTGAGAGAAAGAAACAAACAGCACTGAGAAGATCTCAATCTAGTCCCTTTAGTCTGAGGCAAGGTTGGTATACTTAAGTAAAACTAAGGAAAACCTGAAATTTAAAAAAGATTTTTAACTAAAATAACTAAATAACTAAAACTGGTAAGTACCAGTTTTAGTTATTTTAGTTAAAAATCTTTTTTAATTCATTTCCCCCATTATTTAATGGGGGGAAACTATAACTAACTGGAACCATATCATGTATTTATAAAACTAACTAAAACATACAGAAATTATAGATATATCCTTCAGTTTTGTGTTTATGATTCAATTCATTAGACTTTCAAACTGAAGTGAAATGGATATTTTTTCTGTTCCCACAAAAAGCAGTTTAAATAATCTGTTTACAAGTTACTGTATTCCAGTTACTGTTACTGTATCTCAAACTCCAGGCCTCGAGGGCAGCAGTCCTGCAGTTTTTAGATGTGCCACAGGTACAAAACACTGGATTGAAATGACTTAATGACCTCCTCCTTGTGTAGATCAGTTTTCCAGAGCCTTAATGACCTAATTATTCTGTTCAGGTGTGGTGCAGCAGAGGCACATCTAAAAGTTGCAGGACTGCGGCCCTCGAGGACTGGAGTTTGAGACCCCTGCTGTATTCCATCCCGGTGGCACTTAAGCTAGTCCGCGAAATGACGACTGCAAAAGTTGGGAGAAAATTATAGTTATTTACTGTTCAAAAATAATGGAAAACATTTTTTAACCAAAATATGAACAAAACTAATTCAACCTAGAAAGACTCACACAGAGAGAGTGGATCTTAGAAAGTTTAATTGACAAATGAAAGTCTTTTGTTTGGACTCTGTTCATTTTCATGTTTGACAATATAGCAGCTGTTCAACCGGGCTTTGTAAGGTTGGTGAAGAGAGCATTTATTAAAGGACAACACTGTGGAACTACCAGTGTGGTTGTGCGTTTTTGACCGTCCTGACTAGTCTGCCGCCTCCTCTCCTCCCTTAAACACAACCCAAGCGTTAACCGCTGTATGAAGACTAGAAACGTCTTACCCCCTGGGGCCAGACACTGGTGGTGGAGAGGATGCCAAAGACTCTAAGAAGTCACGAGCTGAAGGTGGAGGAGGGATGAAGTATGGCCAAGGAACTGGACCAGATGGAGAGCTGGACCTTATTGAGGAAGCAACACTTGCTCCACACCAAACAAGATAAAAGATTCAGTGCTTGTTCCACATTCTCCAAGCTCACTAAGCATGTACACATTTTATTTTTATAGATGACTGGGACCAAGCTGAAACCTAAGAAACAAAGAAAACTAGAGACACAGAAGAGGAAGATTGAGCATGGCTGCTAAGGTGATGAATAAACAGAATGGTTAAAGGAGAAATGGACTGAAATAGTCTGTGAAGGCAAGTAAAAATCGCAAGATTGCAAGAAGAGAAGAAATGCCAAGATTAGTGAATGCCACAGAGGTGCTGAGAGGTAGGAAGGAGAATGCTTTCGAAGTAGTCGAAAGAGAGAGACTTGAGTGTGCCTGTCAAGGCATTGGTAAAAACTGAGAATGCTTGCATGATGTTGCCATTATGTTGTGAAAGCCTGTGAGATTAAAATCCGAATTCTGAGATCAAAGTCAGAATTTTATGCTTTTTTTGTGGCCCTAGTCCTCTTCTGTAAAACTATAACAACAAACCCAGAACTATTTTAACTTTGATTTGAGGTACATTTATAATAACTGTCAAGAAAGCCCGAGCTCATCCCACTTCCCCATGCTGGAGATTTACGTTTAACAGTAATAATAAATAAAGTTATCTTTAAAATGAATCACTCAAGTGACATCTAGGCCCAACAGTAGACTTGAATGTCAATAAAATCAATCTGGTTGTGTTTGTGTTGTTTTTGTCTCCTGCAATCTTTGCTTTAATTCTACGTCTTTTTTCTATCTAATCATAAGAAATCATAGTCAGACAGAGAGAGTCATGAAACAGGAAGAGCAGGTTTCCTGGAAAAAGAGGAAGTAAGTTTCCTGCCTGAAATAGCTGAGACTATTCCTTATTTTAAAGCATGAAAGTTTTAAAGAATGAAAGTCGAAACATTTTGAGTAATTTGATAAGATTCAAAGTAAAATACTTATAATATTATATTGGTTTACTTATAATAATACTTACACTTACATTTGTGGGAACACTTACAAGAAAAACAAGTAACTGTAACTTTGGTATCAGATAATTAGAATCATGGATTATTCTTGGTTTCTTTTCAGAAAACATCTGTAATAACTCACATTAAGATTATAATAAGAGTAATTAATAAGTTATGGTTATAAAATTACAAATGAATGAAATCAGAGAAGCTAAAGAAGTTATAAATGTGATTTTGACATTGAACTTGAAATGGTGTAAAAAGGTGTAACTGCAATTAAACATCACTGATATGTTGGAGGTAGATGGTAGGTGAAAGGTTAAGGGAAAAAGGGGAACTAACAGGAGAGCAGAGATGATCAGCGCCTTATTTGGAAACAGATTGTTGAAGAACGTAAATGTTTCAGAGAAAGGGTTGTGCAGGCAATGGACATAGGAGGTTGAGCAACCCTGAGACATTAGCACAGACATCAGGACATAATGTCTCTAAGACAGTGATGGATATGAGATCATCTGTCTAAGCAGTCAGCCAATTAAACAAGCACAGCAACAGTGCTAGCCAATGCAAAAGCACCAAAAGGGTGGATAAACCCTATAAAAGGTGGGTTAAAGAGGAACCTTTGGTTGGATCCTCCAGGCAGCTTCGAGCCAAGATCGAGATGGACAAAGAACTCTGCAGCTGAAGAAGAGCCGGGGCCACAGAGCCGAAGACTGTCCAGCGCATGGGGACCAACCGTCAGCCCCGCAACATGTGGCTTCAAATCGCACTTCTCTCATCAGTTGGGTTCAGACCACAAAGATGAAGATAAAGGCAAAGGCAAAGACAAAGAACAAAGACAAAGAAGAAGAACTGGTGCCTTCCTTCCTGCCAGCACACAAGTTGTGTGTGATCTCACCATCCACGCGGAGAAGAAGCTCATCAGACCTACAGAGATCCCTGCCTTCGTCGATCAACTTCCTCCTCCTGCTGCAACACCTTCTTCATCATCAGGCCAGGTCTGGGGTTCGAAACGCCACACTCCGTCCGTCTCTCTCAAAGGTTCCCTTTTTTAGTTCTCAGTGTCAGCAGTAGGGAAAGATAGACAAGATGATTGATTTTACTTATTTGATTATTTCTGCTACTAAATTAAGCTGTACTGACCCTTGCAAAACTGCCTTACTAATAAAATATTTAGCATAAAGAAAACCTCTCTTTGGGCTGCCACCTTATCGTAGTGGAGGGGTTTGAGTGCCCCAATGATCCTAGGAGCTATGCTGTCTGGGGCTTCATGCCCCTGGTAGGGTCACCCAAGGCAGACAGGTCCTAGGTGAGGGACCAGACAAAACGCAGCCCGAAGACCCCAATGATGAACTGCACCATTGGACTTTGTGTTCCCTCGCCCTGATGCGGGTCACCGGGGCCCCACTCTGGACCCAGGCCTGGAGGGGGGGCACGATGGCGAGCTGGAGGGTGCATGGGAGTTCGCCCAACCAGTCTACATGTGTTTTGTGGACTTGGAGAAGGCGTTCGACCGTGTCCCTCGGGGAGCCCTGTGGGGGGTTCTCCGGGAGTATGGGGTACCGGGCCCTTTGATATGGGCTGTCAGGTCCCTGTATGACCAGTGTCAGAGTCTGGTCCGCATTGCCGGCAGTAAGTCGGGCTCGTTTCCAGTGAGAGTTGGACTCTGCCAGGGCTGCCCTTTGTCACCGATTCTGTTCATCACTTTCATGGACAGAATTTCTAGGCGCAGCCAAGGTGTTGAGGGGATCTGATTTGGTGGCCTTGGGATCTCATCTCTGCTTTTTGCAGACGATGTGGTCCTTTTGGCTTCATCAGGTCGTGATCTGCAGCTCTCACTGGAGCGGTTCGCAGTCGAGTGTGAAGCGGCCGGGATGAGGATCAGTGCCTCCAAATCTGAGGCCATGGTCTTGAGCCGGAAAAGGGTAGAGTGCCTTCTCCGGGTCGGGGGGTGTGTCCTGCCCCAAGTGGAGGAGTTCAAGTATCTCGGGATCTTGTTCACGAATGGGGGAAGAAGGAAGCGGGAGATTGACAGGCGGATTGGTGCAGCGTCTGCCGTCAAGTGGGCGTTGTACCGGTCCGTCGTGGTGAATAGAGAGCTGAGCCAAAAAGCAAAGCTCTCGATTTACCGGTCGATCTACGTTCCCACCCTCACCTATGGTAATGAGCTTTGGGTCATGACCAAACGAACGAGATCGCGGATACAAGCGGCCGAAATGGGTTTTCTCCGTAGGGTGTCTGGGCTCTCCCTTAGAGATAGGGTGAGAAGCTCAGTCATCCGGGAGGGACTCAGAGTAGAGCCGCTGCTCCTTCACATCGAGAGGAGCCAGTTGAGGTGGCTCGGGCATCTGGTCAGGATGCCTCCTGGACGCCTCCCTGGTGAGGTGTTCCGGGCACGTCCCACCGGGAGGAGGCCCTGGGGAAGACCCAGGATACGCTGGAGGGACTATGTCTCTCGGCTGGCCTGGGAACACCTCGGGATTCCCCCGGAAGAGCTAGAAGAAGTGGCCGGGGAGAGGGAAGTCTGGGCCTCCCTTCTGAAGCTGCTATCCCCGTGACCCGACCTCGGATAAGCGGAAGAAGATGGATGGATGGAAGGATGGATTAATTACACACACCTGGGTTGTTATTTTTTGTCTTAAATTGATGTTGTAAAATTTATTGTTACACCTCCCACCTGTACCCCTGGATTACCTTGGGGACATAACAGCCATTTATAACTTTAAAAAACAATAAAGGAGTTTCGAAACCAGTCAGATAAGAAACTGGCAGCCAATGCAGAGAAGCCAATACTGGGGTTATGCGCTCTTGTTTCCAGGTTCCAGTTAAGAGTCTAGCTGCAGCATTATGAATCATTTGGAGACGCTGTAAAAAAGGTTGGTCCATAATGCTTTGTAGTAGTCTAAGCATGTAGTAATGAAGACATGGATAAGTTTCTCAAAGTCTTTGATACAGAACCTATTGTAGAATATATAGGTGTCTAACCTCGTAGAATATATAAATAAAGATTTACACAAGACTCGGAACTCCTTCTGCTCATAGTCGAACTAGAAAAGATTTAATGCACATCTGCTGAACCACAAAACATCACATACACTTAGTTACAGTAATCCAAAATCTCTTGACTTCTACTTCTGACATCAGTTTTTTATAGAGTTCCAGCTCTACTGGTGTGTATTGGGAACCCTCGACTAATGGCGTTGCTTTCTTCCATTTACGTAGCCTTTCTGGCTCGTCTTACACTGGATGTATTGGAAGTTCCTTGGGAATGTTCAGACCTCTTAACTTCACATCTGCTCCGTTTCCAAAAGTGCTATTAGTCAAATTGTTTGTTCCTTATCTGTCCAATACAGAGGTTCCTTCCCACGTCTTGAGCTCCGGCCCAGTTCCTTTGCTGGCGAACAGACAAAATGTCTGGCGCCAGAACTTTCTTGCACAACAGCTTAAACTAACAACTTTCCTCTCTTTAATAATTGTTATTCGACATCTCTCCAAATCTGAATTCCTTCCTGACTTCTAGGTCAGATTGACCCAGTCCACTTGACACAATACATTTCTTTTAGGTTAAAACATATCTTAGTGCGAACCAACATAATTTTTAACTATTAAAATAATTATAGTCCTCTACAAAGCTAGATTTTTACCTTTGCTAGAAAGCGCAGATGAAAAAAGCTTGGTTTCACAACATAGCTCACCTGCTTATCCTATTTCAAGCAACTGTCAAAAAGGACACCAAGATTCCTAACAGAAGATTGATAAAAAAAAGAGCAAGGGAATCAAGAGGATACAGTCAATCAGCAATAAAGAGACATGAATTGGCTGCTTTGCAAACACCAGCCAATAGCTTGTCAAGTAGCATTGCCGGCAGGTACTGCAGTTTCCCAAATTGCATTTAATTTCTTTAAATCTGTAAAAAGGAACAGGTTTCCACAAGTAATTTGCAGTTGCGGTCTACATAGAAAATCGGCAAATAGGTGAATCTGCAAATACGTGCTCACATCACAAATATGTCTTTTTTTTTTCTTCTGCCTGAAGGTAATAACATTTTGGAGTGGTCCAGTTAAAGCCCTGACTTGAATCTAGTAGAAAATCTTTTGAGAAAGTTAAAAGAGGCTGTCTAACCTCAAACATGAAGGTTATCAAGAATAGTCAAAATACCACAGGACACAAGCAAAAGGTACCCAGCAATACTGACGATGCATTGTGTAATGCAAGGAAAGATTTATTCATTGATAACTTAAAAAAGTATCGACAATTTTCAACTTTTCAAATAAAATATATAAAAAAAACATTTAATTGTTAAAATTCCTGCTCCATTTACATAATTTGAATTTTTTCGGTAGATTCTCTCTCATTTCCTAACAGAAACTGAGTTTTTGGTCTGTTATTTTAAATCTAAATCTGCCATACTTATAAATAATTTTAGCTGCTTATGGAATGAAAAGCCAATGCTTGATAAGGTTGGCAACATTTAATTGAATTAAGAGATGTCAACATGACATTAATTGGTATTATACATTATTGCAATAAGCTAACAAAATATGTAAATTCATGTAAATGCTTATTCTCCCTGCTGCCCACTGGGAAAAGGTTCAGCAGCTTCAAAAGCAAAACAACCAGATTCCACAACAGCTTCATGCCTCATGCCATAAGGACACTAAACTCCCATTTTATTATCTATATTTCCATTCATACTTTTTTTATTGGAGCCTACAACAAAATTTCTTTAAATTTGTACATTTTTTACATGTAAAATTGAATGACAAACTATGTATATGTCTAAATATTAACAATTGAATATGTTATCAGTTCTTATCCCTGTAGTTGTGGTTGTAGACAAACCTTAAATATACCTTATTTGTGCCTTTGATTGAAACATAACACGTTCCAATAGAAATATCTGCATCCTACATATTTAGGACAGTGTTATGGCAAAACCTAAGATCACCGCCTTTTCACAACCTCCACCCCATCCCACTGCTGCACAGTCATCAATGGAAATAACTAACATGTGAAGAGAGGATAAATTCCTGATGACAATATTTTGCCACCATCATGTTACACCACTAGAACCAAGGATTTACAAACAGAGCAATGTTTCTTATTTTTCAACTGAAGACAACTGTTGACTTTAGTTGAGTGAGGCTTCTTTATTTTTCAGACAGAACATGAGGAGTGCTCTAGGCCTACAACACAGGTGAAAGGCAGGAAAGATGTACTCGGAAAGAACCAGTTGTGTGAAGTTACATCCAAGTTTGCATAGGGAAATGCTGTGCCTTAATTGTTGATGTTTTTTCACATTTTCACACAAATACAAATGAATTTGGGATTTTTTGGGGGGGACAGATTTCTGTAAACTATGGGACAAAAACATTTGTCATGCATTTCTGTTCATTCCCCACTGCCAGTTCTAAATAGAATCAAATTTTACTGCAAATTAATCTTTGTGAAATTAATCTATCTGTTTTGTGCATCTAGTGGCTGAGATTTTCGCCCATACTTATTTGCTAAACATTTCCAGCTCTGTCTGATTGGAAGGTGGATTGTCTATGAACGAAGGCAAGAATTGAGTTAAAGTAAATGAGTATGCCAAAATCTTCTGCAATCTCATGACCACTGAGTTAAAAAAAATTCTGTTTCAATGGACTGAATAGTTGTGACTTCAAACATTAGGTAAGAACATGGAGCTGGAATATGAATTCTTGTCTTCTTCGTCATCATGCCCCTTCTGATCTTCCAGAAGTTTATCCAGCAGATTAGGGGACACTGGTTCTTCTTCAGGATTTTCTGCCAGAGAGTGATCTTGTGGTTCTTGGTCCAGCTCATGCCCTGAGTGCTGTTGGGTGTCCAGAATCTGAGGGTGAGGGTCCACCGCCTGAATCTCTGGTTGAGGAATCATGGCGGTCAAAGACATGGGTAAAGGCATATGAACCAAAGGGGGTCCATGCAGAGCTGCAGAACCTGAGGCAAACTGAACTCCTGGGTTGGGCATAGCAGATATGGTGGTAAGAGGCTGTGCCCACAAGGGGTAGGCCAGCCCAGAGTCTGGGAGCTCCATCGGGGTGAGGGAGCTTTGACCTGGAGCCACTGGTATGGTCTGAAAGAAGAAACACATTCCAAGTTGTATTTTAAATGTATTGAAACAAAGTTAGGAATCTACAATCTGCTGCTGATACAGATTAAGAGCAAAATCTTAAAATTTTTGAAGTAATAGATGACAAACACAGAGATTACCATTTGGTAAGAAAAGTTTACCAAATGGAAGAGTGGCTTTGGGTTGACCTGCTGATCTGTGAATAGGAGCAACCAGCTCCTATTCATATTTGAAAACCAGCACCAACTTTCAGCTGAAGCTCATTTAAACCTTCCAACATTTTTGGAAGGTTGTACTCTTTCCACTTCTGCCAGCATGGTTAAACATTAATAATCAATTTTATTTTCCTTTTTATCTTCAGCATCACTGTCTTTTCTTCTGAACAAATTAGTTACTGCTTTCTGCAGTCCACCTGTGTAAAATCTCCCAGTCCTTAAATCCAATTAGCAAACACAGTCTTTTAGAAGAAGATTATTTTCTTATTTTTTAGTCATTTCTATAGCTCGACCCAGACCCTTACCCTAACCCCAACCATTACCAGTACATGCCCAGCCCTGACCCTAACCCTAACTCAATTCACATTTTAGAATTGAGGGTTCTAATCTAACTTAGATATGACTTAAATTAAAACGGGAAAAGTGTTTTAATATTCGTCTGGAGGCTGCATGCTTCCATGGAAGGGTAACGGAATACAGCTCTTATACATGTAATTACTAAAATCACAATATCCTCACTGTGTATCTCTCAGAAAAATGAACCCATTTAAATTAAGAAATCTTTCCATGCGTGATTCCACAATAGAGAATGTTCATTTTAGTTACCATTGGTGCTGTAAGTGGTCCGGTATGCAACGGCACTAACAGCACTTTTAAATCTCACTTATCATTTTATGGAATTTTTTTCGTTTTTGTAACAGGTTTAAGTTAGTCTGTCTTTCCCCATCCATACGCTCCCTGACAGCAACGCACCTTAGCAGGTAAAAAAAGACGTGCACAGTTGCGCAAAACCCAGAAACAGGAGAACCGGAACATAGACAATAAACTAGATGTGAATCAGGGCATAGAATCCGACGCTGATTCACGCTGAACAGTGAAAACAGCTCAAAGTGGCAGATCAGGTGAAACACAAGATGATTAGGTGGTGCAGCAGGTGAGTGAAGATGGTGAGCGTCAATAAAAATGGGAAGCAAATTAACAACAGGACCAGGACAACAATGAACCAAGAGAGGATAATACTAATCAAAGAAAACTAAATGCTGATACTGTTTTCAGATAAAAGGTAAAAGGTAAGTTCCTTATAAGAAAATTATCACTTATTTATGTTTTTAATTAGATTTTATTTTATATATTTATTTCTTCAATATTATTTTTTATGTCAGTGTTAATGGCATGTTTAAGTGACTCTATGACACTTTCAATTTGACTCATTAGGATTGGATTAAGAACCAGCTTTGTTCTTTGTAATTTCTGTCCAGTAAAAATCTATAAATCTATAAATAAAAATCTATAAATCAATAGACCGGTCCACTTAAAAATGTCACCCATGTTTCTGTCCCATATTTGTATGGCATTAAACGGATCTGGAACTTTTGTTTTTCCACTGAAAGAACTGGTTTAATGTCATGTGGGTGAAATTTTATAGAAGATACTCTGATGTTATCATGGAACCACCAGAAACCGACAGAAACACTTTAGAGAAGAAGAGCTCTGATTGATATTGTTGCAGTTCTATTCATGTTTTAATGTTACAGAGCACTGTCTTTGCAAATAGTGTTACTATACAACTTATCTGGCCATTTTGTGCAAGATTTAGGAACTAACATCAGAAAATGGCACAGAACAAGATGTTTTTTCACTCTGATAGGCCTACTGATTTCAAGTTGAATGTCATTTGATTTTTCTTAGACACCTGTTTTAGTAACACCTATAGTCACACCTATAGTAATTGAGCCCAAGCGTTGAAATTTCACTGCTTGAATGGAACACAACCAAGTGAACTATAATTGGCTGTCTCTTTATGTTGCAAACAACACAATTTTAAAAACGAAACAACAAAATTCCAATAATTTTTCAGAAAAAATAAAGAATTCATCACTTAAAACTTGACCATATTCAGTAGCTCCTGCTTTCACCAGGTTTTGTTGATTGCAAAAGCTTTGACACCTTTGGCTTCCCATATTTGTACCATTCATACTATAATTATGCATTTAAAAGGTTTTCTCAATATTATCAGTCATTCTTGCATTGTGTGGGTGTGGCCTTCAGATTGCATAGCAAGGTTAAATATAGAGGTAAGTATGTATGCCTAGCATTTTGTCTGACTGCCTAAAGCATGCCATGTCTTTGGTTGCAGCTCAGCATCAATAATGCACCGCCATTGCTTTGGTTGTCACATGACAAGTCCACCTGTAAAATAGAGTGCCTTGTGGATGTATATGAAATCAGTCCCATATTAGCAAAGCATTAACTGACTTTTTGTTTTCAGAAGTAATTTCATGAATTGTAGCACAGTTGCATCAAGCTATCGTTCACTGATCCTTGCATAGATATGCGGCTGGATTCTAAAAACAACCAAACTGGCATTTTTTCTAGACTACCTAAGAGTGTTTGAGATCACAGATTTTCCAGGTAAATGTGACTTTAATGTTAAAAAGAAGGTTGGATCTTCTAGTTTTATGTGTTTTATGCAAACTAGCACTAAGTCTGTCAGGCTACCAATCCAGTTGTTTTCACCGCCTTCATTTTTTTAATACATATTCAAGAGTTCAGCACCTTGGGTAAATATACTGAAGCTAGTTTGAAGTTTGCACTGTAATTTCTTACTCACGCCAAAGTTAGTTAGCAGTGGTGTGTGTGTATAGGTCAGCATGGTGTAGCTGGGACACAGAGTCTGCATGTATACATCAGCAGTGAGGGTAGAGGCAGCTGGGTAGGCCAGAGTCTGAGCTGTGGAGTCCTGCTGGTTGTAGTCAGATGAAGACCACGGCATCACAGCAGGCTGCAGCCCAGCGGTGGTGATGGGGGGAGCAGGTTTCCACCCGGCACCCTGTAGCCCTCGGTCTGCTGCCCCAGGAGACTGCTCAGCAGGGGAAACACTGGCAACATCTGAACAAAAACCACCTAGACGTCAAAGATCAGTCTGAGATTAAACACTTTCTTTTTTTTTATGTACAGTGTTCTTTGTTTTGGTTAATGTGTAATGGAGTCTCACGCAGGTGAAGCACGTACCTTGTATAAACGATGACTGATTGCTGTAATCCACCACATCCTGAAAAAAAGCAGACAATATCACAAAAGAAATTTTTTATCTGTAATTGTCACAGCAGCAACCATCCATGTCATGTTGATATATAAACATAAAATGCAGGTGGGAGCTGCAGCTGGGACGAGATATTAATTACACTGCAGGAGTTTCTGTGCAACACATGGTTAAGTGAAAGCATGCAGAAACAGTAACAGAGAGATTTACCACATCTGTTGTTTTCATTCATTTATCCACTATTAACTATATCTGAGTTTTCTGATTTATACATAAAACCCCAGCTAAATTCAAAACAGGCTAACAAGTATAACACAATTCTATCCTGTTCCAAAACTGACCTTTATTATAAACTATTAGTCTTGGCTTCACCATTCAGTCCTGAAGAAAATCTTAAGAACAGAGAAACTACTTAGAAAATATTGCCATAATCCTATTTATTGCAAGGCTTCAAAATGTTAAAAAGACAAATAAGAACAGAACAAATAGAGTATGCAAGTGTCTGAAAAGTGTGTTCAAACTCAAATGGGCTACTTATCAGCTGATTAAAAGATTAAACTCACTAACCTATAAAATTTCTAAATCTTGACTTCTAATCTCATATTATGGTTCCCTCTCGGAAATGCCTGAAAAGCTGTCTGTCTTTGAATGAACCAAGATTGCTGAGTTGCATAAGCAGGGTTTCTTGAAATACACAACTGCAGCAGAGGTGGGGTGCAGTGAAGGGCTGCGCATGGTCAGGTCAAAGTGCCGAAATCAATTCTCATTATTGTATGATGAAAATCATATAGTTTTGTTTCTAGCCTCTTGTCATCTGGCCCTTCTTTTCATAGCCCCCTGATGAACTTTACTCTCTTAAACTATATTGTGTGATTAGTCTGAATTTCATGTGGCTTTCACTACTCAACAGCAGAAACTACAACCAAGGCAGACTGCAATTCAAAAACAACAGAAATTTGACGTCATTGTTCATAACTCTTTCTGTTCGCTGATTGGACAAGATTTTATCCTGAGGAATTGAGCTCAATGAGAGAAATTGAGCAGATTTGATAAAAAGGCAACCGTAACGTTCCCGGTAATGACCGGGAATGTTACAGTAATGACACAGCAGAAGACTAAAATGAAAGGAATGGCCTTTACAGGCAATGTATCTAAAAGCAGAGCACATCAGTTCCACATCTTCAATGATTTGTGCTGTTCACATTAATACATGTGAATTTGTTTGTATTTTATGCCCACATTGGCTAACAGGGAAGGAGAAATTGGTTTGGTCTCAGGAAAGATTAAAAATCTATTTATGAGGCAGAATTTTCCAAAGATTTGGATATTGTAAACACAGGATAGTCTCAGCTGGTGTACCTGGAAAACTGTGAGCTTGAGCTATGTACTGGCTTACCACCTCTTGGGAACATCGCAAAAATATATTTCTGGGAATATCTGCTGTTTGCAAGTGATCAACTCGGTGCTTGAGAAGGTTTGCCAACTTGGGCTGTCCGACCCAACTTGGCAAACCTCAGGCAGCAAGATGACATCAAGCACTGCCAAAGCACTTAGAGGCTGTGGTGCTGTTGAGAACATGTGGAGAAGCCAGAGTTGATCTCCAGCTCTGGTCATGACAATTCCTAGATCCACCACAACTAATGAGTGGACATTCTGCTGTCAAGAGAACAAAGCCAGGGATACAACAGGCGAGGATGACAGATTTTGACTATAAAGAAATAATCAGTAACTGACTGTGTATTTTATTTTCACAGTTGTAGCTCTCCTGTAAAAGTCGACCATTTAATCCCACCGGCAACAATTGTTGCCAGACATTTTTTCTAACTTCTGGACGCTCTAAGAAAATTGTTTTCACTTTTGGCAGCTAATTGAAGTTTTAAAATAAAATAATATTGTGTCTACTCTAAGCAATATCAATTTCATGTCTCTAGTATGAAGGGTCACATGAACAGACCTCTTTACCTCCAGCCTGTAAAGCTGGAGGTAAATGTCAGTCACAACCTGTACAAGAGGATATTTAAAATGTTTAAATATTTTAAAATATTTATTTAAAAATATTTAAATGAACTTATATAAATAAAATATTTTGAACATATGTTCTTTCAAGTGTCTTCTACTGATATTGCAGGGTTTCAGACTCGTGAAATTCAGATGGCGGTTCGGAAGTGGATTTCTCTGGTTCAAAACAAAGCAAAATTGATCACAACGAGTAGCTAATGCCCTAAATAGGCTGGAACAGACAAGGCATGTTGAAAAAATATGCGTATATTTAGGATATGATCCATATTATCTCTGTAAAAAAGACGTCTCCTATAGTCTAGACTCTAGAGCACAGGTGTCAAACTCCAGTCCTGGAGGGCCACTGCCCTGCAACTTTTAGATGTGCCTCTGCTGCACGACAGCTGAGTAGAATAATTAGGTCATTAGCAAGGCTCTGGAGAACTGATCTACACAAAGAGGAGGTAATTAAGCCATTTCATTCCAGTGTTTTTTACCTGTGGCACATCTAAAAACTGCAGGACAGTGGCCCTTGAGGACTGGAGTTTGACACTCCTGCTCTAGAGGATGTACAGTACCCGGCATCGAGGTGAACCACATAACTAACTATCTGTAGCTGCAGACCTCATATTATACAACGAGCCAGAAGAAAGTTTTCAAAAGCCTGGAGAATAAAATCATTTAGTTTCAGGTTGGGTCAAATTTAGGATAAAAAGAAGCATTAAATGGCTGTCAACTTGTGTGAGTAGTGAGTTGTGCTATTTTAAGTAATTAATCTATGATAGCGATGCTATCGCTAACAGCAAACTAACCCATATATTTCTATGAGCTTGGATCTTCTGGTAAATAATTTATTTAGCTTCTGTAAACCCAAGTTTATGCTGGAGTTGTACGTTAATGTTGAGTCATTGTAGGACGCTGGATTCAGGTCCAATGCAGGTCAACTATTTGCTGCAATCTAGAAACCCAATGTTCATGTCTGGCCACGAATATAGTTTGTGTCCACAAACCATGTGGGGGAATAGTCACAGCTCACTTTGACTGTATGCCTAGGTAGGTTATAGTTAATTTATTTAGCTTTTTTTTTAGCATGACAGTCCCACTGAATAAACATTATATTTTATGTCTGTGACTCAGCACTGAGTTAGATGCTAACAACATTAGCACTCTGAGGATAACCAAGCTAGGGAGTAAAAATAATATACCCTACCTTACATATGACTGCTTGTCCTTCTTAGTAACTGTCCAATAAAATATCTGAAAATACAATTTAAACAATGTGATCGTTATCTGTTAGAAGTCGGCGCTGCAAACTCTGGCATTGTTAGTTTTCACACCTCCTGGTTTTAGCTGTAGATTGTTGATCCACTTTTTTCGGGAACTTTTTTAAAATTAACTCCCTTGTGACCGACTACCTACGAAAAACAAAAATAACATTTATCTTTCTCTCTATTAGAACGATTGGAACAACTGTACAGGACACAGACTTTAGGCATTTTGATGCTTGACTAACAGAAATAAATGGGCTGCATTTACTTTCTGCCCTCCATCTGCATTGGGTGACGTCGATGCTACGTCATCTGAGACCCAACAATATGAAGAAAATTGTATCCCTTCATTCATCTTTTAATTATAAGAGTGAATATAAGCATGGCAACAATTGTTGACACTAGCATAATACATAGACAGCACTATGCTATGTGTCAATGGGTTGCCTGTTTATTCCATATGCCTTGCTGTTCCCATACAGCTTAAAACTATCAGATATTTTAGATCTTCAACACCTGAAGAAACCTCAAAATGATGTCTTCTGCATCACTAATTCCTACAGTTGATCACCCCCACCTCCACGCCTTTTGGAGGTGCAGAGGTGGGAGTCTTTATGTATCTAAAATATTTCTGAACACTCTTGTAACCATTCTTTGTTATAATAGGTTATGCATGTCATGATTTTTCTTATTTTTTTCTTTGTGTAAATAGGCCATATTTAGACTGTGCAGTTTCCCACCGACAATAATTGTTGCCAAGTATAAAACCTGCATTTGTCATGTTCCGTGTTTTTCTGTGTATTTATTTCGAGTTTCTGTGTCTGAGTTTCCGTGTTCCTAGTCTTACCCTTTGATTTCTCCCTGGTGTGTCTCGTTTCCTTGATTACTCCCTGTGTATTTAACCTCACCTGTGTCCTTTGTTCTTCGTCGGGTCCTTGTCTACCTACAGTCAGTTGTCGTTTGTTGTGCCAGTCTGTCATTCTGTCCCTTCCTTTATCCTGCCGCTACTGAGGCTTCCGCTCAGTCGTGCTGCCAGGTTTTTGTGGACATTTGGACATCATTAAACTACTTCATGACAACATTTTCACTAACATAACCAACATAAAATGTAGTAATTCATAAATATCATGTGTTAGGGAAGTACAAGGATTGAAATTCATGCACTTATTTTGCAGGAAAAAATTTGGGATTAAACGGGTTAACTGGGTTTCTTGTTTTAACAACAACAGTATTTACTCCCTGTAATGGAAAAAATTATAATGTGCTCCCATCCTCTTTTTTGCTTTAGGTTAGTTTCATAGTCTTATCATGGGATAGGTCAAGCGGTTCTTATATAGACCTCTACAGTGTCAGGAGAGGTTCTTGACGCTTGAGACTATCTAAGTGTTACTTCCCCAACCCAGATCTTATCAGCATTAAAGCTGCCCTCTTTAACATGAAAGAACAACCCCCTATCCTTAACAATAGACAAATTTTGGGCTCCACAGAATTCCTGGTACATAACAATCTGTCAGGATCTGTGTTTTCTGTGTTCATTTAGAGTTTTTTGTGTCCTTGCGTCTCTTCGTTGTCCTGTCCTCCCCTTGATTGTTCCCAGGTGTGTCTCGTTCTGTCATTACCCTCCCATGTATTTAACTCCACCTGTGTTCCTTGTTCCTCGTCGGGTCCTCGTCAATGTTAGCTTCTGTTTCGTCTGTGTTTCCTTGTGCCTGCTGCTCGTTGTTGGATTTATTTATAATTAAAATCATCATATTCATCATACCTGGGTCCGCTGCATCTGCCTCACCACCAACACCACACCGCTTCATGACAGTAGGACCCGACCATACCGATCGGTGAGGCTGCTATAATGGACCCAGCTGGAGCGAGGTTCCGACCAAAGGAGCAGAGCGGAAGGAGGCGGAGATCCGGCAGGGAGGAGAGGGAGCTAGTGGAAGCCCTCGCCGACTTGCAGCGGGAGCTTTTCCGGGGGACAAGACTGGTGTTGGCACCCCCCGGATACGGCCCCCGTCGATACCTCCGTCCGGGAAGCCAGCGACCTGAGCCGCCGGTGGAGCCGGCCCCTCGTCGCTTTCCGGAGCCGCCACCTCCGCTGTCTGCCCAGAGACAGCGACGTGAGCCGCCGGCAGACCCGGCCCCTCGTCGCTTTCCGGAGCCAGCACCTCCGCTGTCTGCCCGGAGACAGCGACGTGAGCCGCCGGCAGACCCGGCCCCTCGTCGCTTTCCGGAGCCAGCACCTCCGCTGTCTGCCCGGAGACAGCGACGTGAGCCGCCGGCAGACCCGGCCCCTCGTCGCTTTCCGGAGCCGCCACCTCCACGGTCAGCCCGGAGACAGCGACGTGAGCCGCCGGTGGACCCGGCCCCTCGTCGCCTTCCGGAGTTGTCACCTCCGCTGCCGGTTCCCAGGCTCCGCTCCGGCTCGCCCCTGCAGCCGGTTCCCAGGCTTCGCTGCGGCTCGCCCCCGCAGCCGTTTCCAAGGCTTCGCTGCGGCTCGCCCCCGCAGCCGTTTCCAAGGCTTCGCTGCGGCTCGCCCCCGCAGCCGTTTCCAAGGCTTCGCTGCGGCTCGCCCCCGCAGCCGTTGCCAAGGCTTCGCTGCGGCTCGCCCCCGCAGCCGTTGCCAAGGCTTCGCTGCGGCTCGCCCCCGCAGCCGGTTCCCAGGCTTCGCTGCGGCTCGCCCCCGCAGCCGGTTCCCAGGCTTCGCTGCGGCTCGCCCCCGCAGCCGGTTCCCAGGCTCCGCTCCGGCTCGCCCCCGCAACCGGCCCCGAGGCTCCGCTCCGGCTCGCCCCCGCAACCGGCCCCGAGGCTCCGCTCCGGCTCACCTCCAGCCGGCGCACCCGAGGCCGAATCAGCCGGCGTTCCAGCCGGCGCACCCGAGGCCGAATCAGCCGGCGTTCCAGCCGGCGCACCCGAGGCCGAATCAGCCGGCGTTCCAGCCGGCGCACCTTCCGAGACTCCCAGTGTTCCTTCCGAGACTCCCAGTGTTCCTTCCGAGACCCAGACCCCCAGCGTTCCTTCCGAGACTCCCTGCGTTCCGACTCAGACTCCCTGCGTTCCTCCAGAGACTCCCTGCGTTCCTCCAGAGACTCCCTCCGTTCCGACTCTGACTCCCTCCGTTCCGACTCTGACTCCCTGCGTTCCGACTCTGACTCCCTGTGTTCCGACTCTGACTCCCTGCGTTCCTCCAGAGACTCCCTGCGTTCCGACCCTGACCTTCTGCGTTCCTCCTGAGACCGAGACCCCCAGTGTTCCTCCTGAGACCGAGACCCCCAGTGTTCCTCCTGAGACCGAGACCCCCAGCGTTCCTCCTGAGACCCTGACCCTCTGCGTTCCTTCCGAGACCCCGACTCCCGAGACCCTCTACGTTCCCTCCGAGACACCGACTCCCGAGACCCTCTACGTTCCTTCCGAGACCCCGACGACCAAGACCCCCTGCGTTCCTCATAAGACTCCCAGTGTTCCGACTCAGACTCCCGGCGTTCCCACTGAGACCCCCTGTGCTCCACCAGAGACCCTGCCTCGGGGGGCTCGTCATCGCCGTCTGAGGGCGGCCCCCGGGACTCCCCATTGCCACCTCCTGCGCCGCGGACGGCCGCTGGACCGCCTCCGTGGTTCCCGCCTCCAGCGCCGCGGACGGCCGCTGGACCGCCTCCTGGGGTCCCGCCTCCGAGGTTCCCGCCTCCAGCGCCGCGGACGGCCGCCGGACCGCCTCCGTGGTTCCCGCCTCCGTGGTTCCCGCCTCCAGCGCCGCGGACGGCCGCCGGACCGCCTCCGTGGTTCCCGCCGCCGCGGACGACCGCCAGACCACCTCCGTGGTTCCCGCCTCCTTTGCCTCCGCCCACCCTGTGGGTAGTTTTTTGTTGTTTTTGGACTCTTGGCCCTCCCTGTGTTTCCGCCCGCAATGGTGGGTTGTTTTTTGTTTTTTCTGGACTCTGGCCCCCCGTCCAGCGCCCCTCCGCCCACCCTTGTTGGGTTTTTGTTTTGTGGGCGTCTGGTAGCCGCCCTTGAGGGGGGGGTACTGTCAGGATCTGTGTTTTCTGTGTTCATTTAGAGTTTTTTGTGTCCTTGCGTCTCTTCGTTGTCCTGTCCTCCCCTTGATTGTTCCCAGGTGTGTCTCGTTCTGTCATTACCCTCCCATGTATTTAACTCCACCTGTGTTCCTTGTTCCTCGTCGGGTCCTCGTCAATGTTAGCTTCTGTTTCGTCTGTGTTTCCTTGTGCCTGCTGCTCGTTGTTGGATTTATTTATAATTAAAATCATCATATTCATCATACCTGGGTCCGCTGCATCTGCCTCACCACCAACACCACACCGCTTCATGACACAATCAGGGATTCACACCTATAGTCCAATCAAGTATTTTTTCTGCAATACCGCCTTTTTCCAAATTCCCATCAAAGTTAATTATTATTTGGCTAATTAATGAATGAGCAGACACTAACAGGTACCATAGAATTGCACAAAAATCCGTGAGGGACGGCAGAATCCCAGAGCGAAATTCCGTGAAAGAGGAGTACGGAGCCTTGTGCCAGAAGCCCATTAAAATGCTGTCTACATCGTTTTAAACTGTGTGATTGTGAGTGGGAATAAAAATAGCAACAGGTATTTTGTTCCATGTAACACAGTAGGAGTGTAACAGGTAAACCTTTTATGGATGCAAACTCGACTAAAAACTCTCCTGTTTAGGATTGTATTTGAAACGTAATCAATTACAAATTTATTGATGGAACCTGACTTAATGTCGTGTTTTGATTGTTGATTCTATGTTGCATTGTGTTTCTGTGTTTGATATGATGTAAAGCACTTTGAAATGCCTTGCTGCTGAAATGTGCTATACAAATAAAATCTGATTTGATTTGATTTTGATTTGATCATGTAATCTCCCTCTCACTCGCTCCTTCATCTCCCTCACCCTCTCTGCATGCCTCAGAGAGAGTCATAAAACACCCGGCTGTTTTATGATGATAATATGTATACAAATATATCAGAAGAAGACCTCCATAAGAAAGACTTCTAGCTGTCTTCTCTAACAGTTAGTAAGATCCAGGTCCATATGGTCACTCAGGACACATTTAGATATCACTGAATGATAGATTCAGTGAAGGACACTTAAACCTGATCACTCAATAGTGATGTCAATGCCAGGGCTGAATAGGACCTCTGTCATACCAGACCTTGTTATATTGTGTTTAGGTAACCCTCTTTGCTGCCCGTATGACCAGGTGCCAATAGGATGACCCACCGATGTAGCAGACACACTTTAAAGACATGCCTCTGAAACTTTGCTTTCAGTAGACTCTACGTTTGGAGAAACCACAGAATCAACATATCTGATGTCAAGTACTCACCTGGGTCAGGTTAGGAAACACACAAAGAAAGACCTAGAATTACAACTGATAATGCAGTTTATGACAAATGGAAGACTAAAATATGAATCTAAAGTGCCTGATATGCTTAGCCATGTTATACAGTGAAAAATGTATCCTCTACCTAATGGACTAAAACAAAAAGCTGAAAAAGCTTTGAAGACAGCCAGGATATTTTAACATAGCACCCTTCAGTTACAAAACTACAGGCATCCAAGATACATGGTATAGTCCCAACCCAACTGATGCTAGGTGGTAAGTTATGGACCCCCATCTCCACAATAGCCTGACATTGCCTTAGTGAGAGGAAGTGACTTTAGAGGGATGCCAGCTCATGACATTCTACATAATTTGGTTTTGACGCAATACAATGAATCTGTTTAAGCGAGTTAATACTGCTTCAACAGTATTATTAGCAACCTCTAGGCTAGAGGGAGCATCGAGGTCACACATAGCAAAGGACACCTTTCAATAGTGAAAAGGGGTCCTTTCAATAGGTGCACCTAAAAGCAAAGGACACCTTTGCTTTTAGGTCCACTCTTTTATGTGGACCTAAAAGAGTATACATGCAGAATTTCCCGTAGAGATTGAAACCTCTACTGTATTTTCATGTATGGCGCCTGATAACTGAATCTGCTCTGCTTCCAGTATGTCCAGTATGTGGCTGGAGGTTATTTTGCAGTATTTAAGCATTCAACAGTTTGGGACATCAAATCTATCCCAGCAAGTATACTACACACCTCTAGATTAAGACTATTTTAGATTTATTAAAACAAGATATTGATTAATATAAAGGTCTGATTCATACATTTCCTTGAAACCATTAGGCATTGACCTTTTGCTTTGACTTTTTTAGCCTACCAAATTGCTCTACTGAAATTTTTACATGATGTTGCTGTTAATATTATGCTTAATTCAGTTAAACTAAACTTGTTCTTTTAAAAAAGTATGGGCTGTTTTGCTCCAATCGATTGTCTACTGTTTATCCATGTTTGGCTTGTGAATGTAACAGATCTGGAAGTGAAGTGCTCAGATTTTCTTCCTTGTAACACCATCCAGCTCCTCTTGGAGGAGGTATTGTGTATGATGTATGGTTTGTGTCAACCAGTCATCTATAGGATTTTTTAAATATAGTTCAGAAATAATTTCTGAGAGGAGAGCAAAAGGTAAGATACATAATTAGAATTTGCCCAATAATTAGGTTACTACCTTACAAAGGTGTATAAAACTTGGTCAATATTTCGCTAATATTGAAAAAACACACTTTTGCAATTGCAGTGTTTCCATTGATTAAGAAATGCAATTAAAGTCACACATGAATAAGCTTGTCATGCAGTAGGTTATTAAATAAACATGTGCATCAGCATCCTCCAGCTATTTCTTGTCATCTTCTCCGTGGTTTGTGCCAGTAGCAACATCATGTGTTGATCACGTGACTTGTGTGATGCAAAAAAAAGTATTTCTATTTCCGTTTTGCAAAATAAACAAATTTAATACAGCCAAAAACCAATTTACTGGGGCGTGCTGTGGTGGCGCAGGGGGTTAGCACGCTCCACGTTTGGAGGCCTTAGTCCTCGACACGGACGTCGAGTGTTCGACTCCCGGTTCCTGCGACCTTTGCCGCATGTCTTCCGCCCTCTTTCCTCTCTGCCTACTGTCTCAAAAAATACGAGCCACTAGCACCGCAAAAAGCCTTTGGACAAAAAAATGGAAAAAAAAAACAACAATTCACTGAAACCTTTAATGAAAACGAGAGAAATTGGCATGTTTCCATTAGGCAAATAAATTTTAGAAATGTCAAAGATTAGGTCATTAGTTGTGTTTTCATAGTCAATGAAAACACAACTAATGACTTTGACCACCATTATTATTGTGAAAAGTATGATATGGGGAGACTTTTGTATGTAGTTCTGACTTCAGCACCAATTGACTAGTTCACAGCCAGTGATGGCATAGTTACTTTGAAAAAGTAACTTTAATCGAATTACTGATTACTCCTTGAAAAAGTAACTTTTTTAGTTACTTTCAGCAGCTGCTAACAACAACGCTCGACCACCTGTGAAAATTACATAGATCTTTGCCAATACTTAATTGTAAGCTATTTTATAATGGAAACATCAACAACATGTCTCCACTTATAAGTTTGAACTGAAGAGGAGATTTTTTTAATGGTTACAGTACAAAAAGAAAAAACGTTAGTAATTTGTGCATGTTTTTGTGTGGTCCACTATTGTCTGGAAAACTCTAAGAAGAATTCCCCCCACCCTCAGCCTCCAGGTTGTGCGTTACGGCCCTGCGGTTGGTGTCAGAACGCAGCGCTCCTCCTGCGGCTCCACAATTCAGATGGCTGCTGCACAGATTTGTGACACTAATCTTAATATTAATAATTATAATGGCGTTTAGTTGCACAACTTTACGGACCTTTTCATTCGTGGCTGTTTTCACGTTTTTTGCGCTGTTCATATTAGTCTCGATGTTTCCAATTTTCTGGATAGCTTGACGTGATTGACTGGTAATATATTAACTTGACATTAACAAAAACACAGCGGGACGGATCATCCGGGAAATGATAGACTAAAACTAACTAGATGTCAGATAAATTCTGGGATTTCTTATGAGTCTCTGCTTATTTCCAAGCCCAAATCAGTAACTTCACGTTCAAAAACGAGCCCAAAAAGGCGCAACCCGCCACTCATTAAATTTGCAAGCGACTTAAAAAAAAAAAAAAAAAAGCCCGAAGCAGCTTATAAAAATCGAACTTGGCGACAGAAATTCAAAATGGTTCCTGTTTTTCCACCAACAAAATGCGCATCTCCCTCCATTGTTTACATTTATGTAGCATAGAGACGTCGGTCACTCGACAAGACACGTAGAGGAAATATGATTAAATAACAAAAGAAGACAGTAACGCAAAGTGATTTCGATAAGTAACTGTAGTCTGACTGCTGGATTTGAAATAGCAACGCGTTAGATTACTCGTTACTGAAAAAAGTGGTCCGACGTCATACTGACATCACTGTTCACAGCTGTGTGTCATATCTCTATCACCTCTTGTGATTTATGAATGTCTAGCGGGAGAGTAGAGGTTGCTCATCTTTGCAAGTTTATGATGGAAATATGTTGCTAACAAAATTGTTGAGAGGCATCTGGTGAGTTTTCTAATTTGGAAGGTTACATTATCTTAAATCAATACCTTTGATACAGAGCAGTAGTAGCTTTACTTGCCTCTCTGACTGGACACACAATACCTAAAGCACTCTTTCTGCTGATAGTGAAGACTTGACCCCTCTTCTTGACCTCAGTGGAGAACACAATGTCTCTTAGAATTAGAATGAAATTTTATGAGGACTGGGAAAGTTAGCTGAGATGCTGCCAATAAAACAGAATACCTGCAACACCTCTGGCAGATTGTCCCAATATCCCTAAAGCACACTTTGAACCTACTTTATTAGTTGTAAGCTTTTAATACAAGCAACATAGAGCTTTACATCTTTGTCTAAATGTATTTTCATAGACAAAAAGTGGTCATTTTAACAGTTTAAACTCCAGAGTCATACACACACTAAAATCTCAGTGAGCTCTTTAACAATATACCGCATATTGACTGGATTCCTGTGTTAGATGTTTTAGTAAATTGTTGCTGTTTTTCTTCATCTGTCTTATGTCTCTATACACCTTGAGTTCTGCATTTTCAATTCTGTTGTATTTGCACAATAAAAACATTCATTCATTGTAATAGTATTTATATTCTAACACATAATCACTCAAAGTGCTTCTACACTCTAGAGTCTCATTCATCCAGCCATGCTTTAATGTCATGCCTTTATACTGCAGCACACTAATATATAGGCAAGGCCTGAAATGGCCACGTCAACATGTGAAGCTGGAATTGAACTCACAACTTTCCTATTACAAGACAACTAATTTTCCATGGGAGATGGAAATTGATGAAGTGAGGGGCAGTGCAATTTCTAACACATGCCATAGATCCTCATTTTGAAACCAACCTGTCAGACAATTAGCCCGGTCTATTGTTCCAGCATTCCCAATCCCAGTACTGAATCGCCTCTCTCTCATTCCTCCTTTAGCTATTCTTGTTAAATCATGTTTTCATCATTTTTTATTCATTAAAATCTTCAATATTAACTTCATGCCTCAGTCTCTCTGCATATGGAACCACTTTAACCTCAATGCAACATGACATAATCAGTCCAATGAGAAAAAACATTGGGAACAACATTTAAATATTAGACTTTTTAATGACTTGATGAATGATGAGTGGATGTAAAATTCAGAGTTAGAATTGTACCACACCTAATCAGTTGGTTCACACTGTGAAGCGGTATCTGCCTGACAACTCTTTCTGTGTGTGTGTCGCTGTGTGTTTGTAAGTCTGATAAGTGTTAAAAAAAAGCTAAGTAGGAGGGCTCTTTGGCAATTGTATGAGTTATTTTGCATAGGGCTGCATGCCCAGCCCTGGAGCCATGCAGAGAATGGCTGTAACTGTCATGGAAAAACACCTGGAACATATAAGGACAAAATCCCCCTCTGACTACTCACAATCACATCAGCCCTTCTTTCAAGTTACAAGTGCCACACATAATTTATCAAAAGACAGCTACATACCTCCTACACAAAATTGCTCTTTTCTGCTTAGAGTCTGTTTTTGCAAACTAACAGGAGACTTTGATATCTTTGTTGGCCTTCCTAGTGCAGAGATCATGAAAATAATTGGTGCAATCCATCAAGAGGTTCCCGAGAAAAGAGTGCTGTCACAAGTGTGTGATCAAAAAGCAACATTAAGAAAAATACATCTCCTAAACAATGGATATGTTGGTGTATGGATGTGAATTTAAATAAGAAATGACATGTTATTTTAAGTGTTCTACTGAATCCATGCAGAAAATCTCCCAGGATTAGAGCTGTTTGAGTTGTGTAACAGCACCAAATTGAGTCATGGTTCTATGTTTTTTGTTGCTGCAATAAATGTCATACTTCAAATTTAAGTGAGAGCTGAAGTCATGGGATACTGTTTCTTTTGCTGTAGGAGTAAAACCTTCTAGGAAAACTTTATAATGAATGATATGTATTACTCAACAAATGTCACCAAAATGAAGGTAGGGGAATGCAGAATGTGTGATGTCAGTAGTGTACACTGACATCAGAACTCCACTCTAACACCTGGATGTTGCCACTGGTGGAAAAGACAAAGCAGTCCACAGGAAGTGGTAGGACGATGATGGCACTGCATGTTTTTTAATTACTTATCCCACAAACAAACTTATTCATGTGTGATTTTAATTGCATTTCTTATTTCATGGAAACAGCACAAATGAGAAATTGTGTTTTAGATGTTAAAGGAATATGAGTTTTGCACACATTTGCTATGTGTGAAAAACTTTATGTCATCAATCTGATTCATGTGTTCTGAACCAGGAAAATGTCTGAAATATTCAGAACACCAGCTGTTGAGGACTGACTTGGAACACCATTGCAGTTTGTGACTGTCAGTTTCATGTGTGATGATGTCCTCACAGCTGTGAAATGCGTGGTCTTAGTGCTGTGATGCTCCAGGCTCCTCTTTCTCCTCAGCAGCTCCTTAACTGGATCCCGGACACGAACTCCCTGGTACGGCCGGGACCTTCCCTGGGCAGATGGCTGTGCTGGAAAGACCAGAATCACACCACAAACATCAAGGTGCTTTCCCCTCTAACTGCCTCTAAACTTGTTTGAATGACTTAAAGAAGTGCAAAAAAAAACAAAAAACAAACCCATATTAACTTTTTGAAAAGAATCAAGTGTGAAACTACCAGGAATCCATTATCTTTCAGTTTTGTCACATTTGATAACCCAGCTAGCATCTAGATTGGGCCAAGAAATATCTGAAGACAGATTTTCAGATTTTGCAAATGTCTGAAGAATGAAATGTTGTTGTTTTTTTTGTTCTCCATCATTTTGACCGACAGCATTAAAAAAAATCCGTCATGTTCTATTTTTACCAGTTAAATTATAATCATATTTACATAGGCTATTCAGCCGCATTTTTTTTCTCCTCCCCTCCAAGGGGTCTTTTGTGGGCTCTAGTGTCCCTTGTATGAAAGTAGGCTGACAGGAAAGGGGGAAAGAGAGGGGGTAAGACATGCAGCAAACATCACCGGGTCCAGGAATCAAACCCACGACGGCCACGTTGAGGACTCAAGGCCTCCAAACATGGGTTGCGCTATCCCCTACGCCACCACAGCACTCCCCCAACCGCATTTTTATTCACCTAGTTCAGGCGACGGCAACCCAAAATGTTGAAAAAGCCATATTGGACCAAAAAAGCCCCAACAAATCTGTCTGGAGCCACAGAAAATTAAAAGCCTTATATAAGGCTTATAATGAAGGCAAAACAAGCTTTAAGTGTTTATATTAGCCTATTATCAAAATGACTAAGTGTATTAGCATTCATGATTAAATGTTTATTTTCCCTGCAGTGCGTCCTGGAAGGAATGATGCACCACGTGACTCTGTTGTACAATGGTGCTATAAGTTTACCTTCCGTTACAATATTAATATATTATGTTCGTTGACAGGGAAAGGGTAATTTTTTTTTCCTTTTGGAACCCGTAAAATCTGCTCCCAAAAGCAGTTTGCATAACGATCGCTCTTTATAAATAGTCACCATTAAGTTGTGATCGAACAAACAACTAAACTGAACATGCTTAAAGTGCCCCTTATCTGGGCAACAAATGGAAAGCAATAAAACGCAACCTGCAGTTATAAAATAAAACAGCAGCCTTTTGAAAAAGTAAAGTATATAAAATTAAATTGGTTTAAGTTTGATTTCTGTGCAAATGCCAAGCAAGTCAGTGCAATGGTAAAATATAGCAGCAATTTTTTTTTTTTGACATTCAACCATCCTCAGATCTGAGCAACAAAACACAATAATATCGCTAAGTGTCATTCTAAATATATACTGACAAAAATCACTAATCAATTATAAAAACAACCATCCATCCATCCATCCATCCATTTTCTAACACCCTTGTCCCTAAAGAGGTCAGGAGAGGTCCTGGTGTCTATCTCCAGGTAACGTTCTAGGTGAGAGGCAGGGTCACCCTGGACAGGTCGCCAGTCTGTCGCAGGGCAACACAGAGACAGACAGGACAAACAACCATACACACACACACTCACACCTAGGGAGAATTTAGAGAGACCAATTGACCTAACTGTAATGTTTTTGGACTGTGGGAGGAAGCCGTAGTACCCGGAGAGAACCCACACATGCACAAGGAGAACATGTAAACTCCATGCAGAAAGACCCCGGGCCGGGAATCGAACCCAGGACCTTCTGGGCCCTGGCAAGGCTGCAAGGCAACAGTGCTTCTGTTTACGGATATCACTGAACAGCTTCTCAACATAGAGCATGCAAGATGCAACTTTAATCTTGACGCGGCAGCTAATGTAACAAACCTTCCCTGGAAACCTCTTTCCACATTACCGTAATTTTTGGACTATAAGCCGCTACTTCATCCCCACGCTTTGAACCATGCAGCTTATAGCCCGGTATATACATTTCCAGTTTTTTTTTGGGGGGGGGGGATTTATTTGTAGGTGCCCCTTATGGTACGGTGCGCTCTATAGTCTGGAAAGTACGGTACTCTTTTTGTTGTTTGACAACTTCTCGAATGTTTGCTCTGTAGAGCAAACATTCAGGTAATCCTTCAAATGATTACCTGAATGTTACCAAACATTCCAATTCTTGGACCGTCAAATGATTCGGTCCAAGAATTGTAGAAGCTCTCCTCAGATATTTTTCTCTTTTCCCCTTTGCTCTCCATGGCCCACCACACACCCGTCGGTTTGCTTACAACAGCCACCTTGCCTCACCCCCGCCCAGCTGGAAGAAATGTCACAGGCTATGACGCAAATCTTTGTTGACAGAAATGTTGAAATTTAATATTTATTCTACACATTTTTACAGCATTGGAAAATGTTAAGAATTACTTTGTCATGTTTGTCCTCCTACAGAAACCATATTAAAACAAAAAATATATTTCCCACCCCCATCTTTTTCCATTTATAAACATTTTGAAAAAGCTCCAGAGAGCCACTAAGGCAGCGCTAAAGAGCCGCGGGTTGCCGACCCCCGACCTAGTTGAACCGTGAATCCAGATCCCATCACACATAGATCAGATAAATGCATCTAACTTTTTGTCTGTAGTGACAAAAACCACTGACTGAGGCCCCAATAACTTCTAATAAAATAAATTAAACGATTTCACTTAAATTACAAGCACCTCACCTGCTGAATGCACAGCCTCACAAATTCCTCCTGTCTGCATCTGCAGAGAAATCTGCGCTAGTTCATCGGTCAGTTGGATCTGTCTGATTGAAACCGATCAATTGAACTTTTTTTACCCTCTGCGCTTTTTATGAGAATTCATTTGTGTGGTTTCTCTTCTCCGAAACAAACAGATGTTACTTCTCAAGAACGCCGCTCTTCTTCTGGGATTGGGAGGGTAATGTCTTCCAGCTCCATTTGTTAAAACTGCAGGATGAGTTAAGTTTAATTATTCGCACTGCATGTTACGGTCTAATTAACTTCTGCACCTTTATTTATTTATTTCCTCAAGATAAACTGCCGGCTCCTCTGTTTAGACTATAAATGGATTAGCTCAACTTTGCATTCTCTTTAGTTTTCTCTGTTCTGTATGTAATGGAGACTGGAATTAAACGTGCCATTTCAACCAAAGGTTTGAAATGTGCTTCTGAACCAGACGCTCTCCAAACTGTCCGGTCCATAACTCTTCAACATGTTGTCAGCTCCTGGTCAGAAAGATGTATTTAGTTCAGACTCCATGAGAAGATATTCGGAAAGGATTTTTTAAATTGATTAGTTTTAGTTGCCTCTGCAATGAAATCTTTGCCTGAAGTCCATGTCTGCCCATGTGCACCAGTCAGGGGTGTTAATTATAACCTGTCAAATGACCGACAGCCTTCAAATGTTCCCGTCGTTTAAAAAAATAACCGGTCAAATGCGGAAAATATTCCGTTAACGCAACCTCTGGCTGTTATTGTTAAAGATGAGCTGGTTGGACCTTTTCGCATTGAAGATGGGCTCAAAATCAACTCTCAAACTTTCTGTCAGTTTTTTTGGTTTTCTTCAAACTGTGGTTCAGTCAAAAAGACAGATTTTTATGCAGACAATCCATCACATGTATCCAAGAACTTATCTGAATGGAGTTAAAAGACTTCAAAGACGAAATACATTTGACATGGCCTCCACCTGACTTGAACCCAATAGAGAGCTTCTTAGAGTGGACATTTCCAGCAAACAGTCTTTCTCTGACAGTATAAGAATTGCCCCAAGTGCTTTTAAATATGCTATTTTTAAAAAGCCCCAGTTTGACTCTTCAATTTTATCTAATTTTAGTCCTATTTCTCATTTACTTTTTCTTTCCAAAATGTTTGAAAAAAAAAAGTTTTAATGTCTTGGAGTCAAACAGCATATATGGAAAATTTCAATCAGGTTTCAGATTGAGACACAAAACTGAGACTACCTTATTAAAAACACATAATATTACTATGTCCAACAGTAAGTGCCCTGTTATTCTGGCTCTATTGGACCTTACAGCAGTCTTTGACAAGGTGGACCATCAAAACACTTTGTTGGTATCCGTAGCACCGCACTGACATGGTTTACTTCCTCTCTGACAGAACATTCTAGGGAGCTGTGAAAAAGTTGAATGTCAATAGGGGGAGATCAACTTTATGAATCCCATAATGCAGCTCTTGAGGCTGATGTGACAAATGCACCCAAACCTTTAAACCAATGTAACAACAAGTCTCCACAGAGATATACGCAAACAGATCTACAAGAAACTTTTGTCGTATTTGAGGGGCTCACAAACTCTCCTGTGACTGTCCCACTGAACTCCACTCTAACATAGCCTACTTCTTTGTAGACAAGATGTAAAAAATTAGAGGTTTAATCTACACATCCACACTAAATCCAGTAGCAATGTTATGCTCAAACATAAATGCAGAAAAAATGGCTCAATTTCAAATTCTGAACTATAAAGGTTTAGAAGAAATAATAAATTAATTAAGCTCTTCTTCCTGCTGTCTTGATATCATTCCCAAAACTTTCCTTAAGAAAGTTCTGCCTGTCATTCCATGTCATCTGATTTAAATAGTAGACACATCCCTCTCATGAAGTGTTTTCCACAAGGCTTTAAAAACTGCAGTTATCAAACCACTGATATAAAAGAACAATCTGGACAAATCACTACTACAGAATTACAAGTCCGAGCATGAATCAAGACATTAACCATTAACACTAGACAAGCAAGCATAGCTGCAGGGGAAAACCACAAGGCAGTACAGCCCAAAGCCTGAGTCATAGAGCAGAGGCACTGACCTGCACTGACCCTTCTGCTCTGTAGCAATGTGAGCTTTAGAGGTAGTGCTATAAAAAAAGCAAAAGATCCAGGAGAGAAAGGTTGTTATAAAGCTATAAAATCTGTGCTGAGAAGAGGGTAAAGCTAGATGAAATGGGCCATATAGGTTAGACATTGATAAAGCTAATGTTTCTTCACTGAACCACTGCCTCCCCCTCAACAATCCTAGAAGTCTGAAACTTGATACCAGTCATTCACTACAGAAAGGAAGACTGCTGCAATGCCCCTAATAATTGCTAATAAATTAATAAAAGTTAGCAATTAGCACATCTAAAGTTCTATCTCTGGTCTGTTGTCATGATCTCAACTCCCACTCATGTTCCACGTTACCTTAAGAACATAATGATTTACCACCGGGAGTGTGATTTATGAAGCCTGAACCGGATTGCTGGTGCCTTTTTTGCCTCTATATTTAGCCCGTTCGAATGGAGGTCCAAGTTGGCATATAAAAGGAGAGAAGAGAGAAGGAGAATGAGAGATAAACGTTGCCTGTTAAATATTTGGAAGATTTAAAAAATGTAAAACAAAAATAATGAAATATGGACAAGTAATGTGCTCCACCAATGCCAATTTTGATCTGCAGGATTACTGAATTATTCCAGCTCACTGTTACCTCACGGCAGAATAAGTTTGGATTCCCTGCGCATTTTCACCAACAGACACATTGCAAAGTGACGTCATGAACACAAGATTGCGTCAAAAACATGATCACTTCTTAATAATGGAAAAATAAACATAATGACTGAATGTTCCACTCTTTGTGCGGGAAAAGTTTGCATATTTTTTTGGACTTGAATCTTGATGCATTAGTGGAGGTTTTGTCAGTCAGTTACAATGGTATGTGTAGCATTGTATGCTACACATAGGGCCATTGCCACAATGACAGAGAAAATAGAACAATGAGTGGTTTTGAGTTATTCTGCCACAGTTTTTCTGCATTATTTTCCCTTTACTGTGGCACACTACTAAATTAATAAAACCAGCATCTCCAGGTTTCATTAAGTTAGCGGAATTGTTCTACCACAGCAGCACGGCTATGGATGGCAAGTAAAAGAATCATCTTTTTGATTTCTGGATGTAAACAATAACATGCAATGTGTCTATAGACCACAAAAAGTGGTGCAGATTATATTTGTCTGCTACATGTTCCACAAACCATATCTGTGTCGCATGATTATTGCATCCAGACTGCTGACAATTTTTATGCAATTACAGTATTTTTCGGACTATAAGGCGCACCGGATTATAAAATGCAGTATCAGTGAACGGATCTATTCTCATATATAAGACGAACCGGATTATAAGGCGCATAAAGCGAAACAAAATACGGTAGTTGGATAGGTCTGACTTTATTCAAATCATTAAAAATAACTGTCAATATTACACAAAAAAGTACACTCACTTTTTCAATCATTCATCTTCTACGAATCTATCTCAAATTCCTCGTCTTCGGTGTCGGAATTTAACAGTTGGGCGATAACGGCATCAAGCAAGCCCGGATCCCTCTCGTCATCATCCAATTCAGTTTCATTGCTGTTGCTTGAAACTGATGGTGCTTCAATGATGATTGAAGCACCGTACGTATCAGGAAAAGTGGTTCCCCACCCCAATACAAGTCTGTCTAGACAGCATAGAAAGCTGACTCCACGAGGTTTCTGACCAGCAACAATTGTGCTTCAACGATCAAGGGGAGTGGCTTCGTCGCTTACCAAAGTCGTAATAAAACATACGGTACACTGTTCATATATAAGGCGCACCGGAATATAAGGCGCATTGCCGATTTTTTGGCAAGTATAGGGATTTTATTTGAGCCTTATAGTCCGAAAAATACAATACATAAAAATGAGAAACACCACAATTAAATTCAATATTGTTCTATGTTATTTAAAAAATAAAATTGAATATAAACAGCCACCAGAGACCAGAAAACCATCATGGAGTCAAAGTTGAATCCTTTCCTCACACTACAAACAAATTTCAAGCCATTATATATTTGCATCCCACAGTTAAAACAGTGGTCAGAAACTGTACAAAATATGGGACAATTCATTGATTCCCCAAAACTGATTAAATATTTGGAGAAAAAAACAATTATGAAAATTACTTAGATTAAATTATGTCCATATTAAAACCTAATGGAGGCAGCATCATGATCGGGGCTTGCTATTCTTTAGCTAGAACTAGTGTTTTTGTCAGCTTTTCTGTTGAACTGCACAAAAGAATGTGGTCTCATCTGTAAAATGGTCTCTACTCTAAAATCAGTCATTTTACTAGTTATGTGTAAACTCTTGAGACTATACATGGCTCAGTCAGCCCAAGTGTTTTTAGCTGGGCTGGTGGCACACCTGAGATTGATGAGTGATGCGTGGCGTGTATGAAACTGCAGCAGCAGCGGAGTTTTGGTGAAGAAAAATAATAGAAAGTACGGTGCGGAAAGGCTCTGGAAGGAAAAAGAGTACCTTCACCTCGGGACGGATCCACTCAGAGGGGAGCGTCGGAGGTTTTGGCCGGGATGAAGTTTGTTTTCTTTTGTTTTGATTTGTTTTTGGAAAACCGGCTGGACGCTAAAGAATTTTAGAACTAGCCTGCTAAGACCAACCACTGAGTGGTCATGAGTGGTGCGTTTTTAGGAAAAGAGAAAAACTACATATTTAAAGACAAAAAAGAAACTATTAAACAGAGCGTCTGATGGACAAGGGATCGTGAGGGCTTGCCCTTCTCAACGGATGTTAGCTGGTTGAGGAACTTTGATCGGACATCTAAGGAAAGCCCCCACCACACTGTGTGTTCCATCAGGTGCCCGTTTTGTTTTCTTTTCTCTGTTCCTTTTGTCTACATCAATACGCACTTATATCACAAATGTTTATATTAGAAATAATTTACAGTTACTGGTTATTTTTATTTGCTTTATATTCAGTGAAAACTTAACATTGATCAGTGGGGACATGCTCATTTTGCTGACCTCTACACAGCAAATTGTGAAGTGCATATGTTACACTTTAAGAGTAAAGTTTACACCAAACTTGGTGATCATTTGGTGAAATTCCCAGTGTTGAAAGAACACTTCACATTGGAGTTAAAAAATAACACCAGAATAGTGTACAATTCTAACACTTTGAGTATAGACGAACTCTTTTACCTATACAATTTTACGGAGCCCTCCTATCACTTAGGTTAAATCATGTCCATGGGATTTTTTTTTTTTTTTTGCGTTCCCTCAGCATAACTGGATACTGTAAGCCTTTCTTACGGGACCGCCGTACTTTCTGCTTTAATACAAGGGTTAGGGCTAGGGTTATATGAGATTTTTCCATGAATGTTAATATCTCCTTGTGAAATATCTGACGTTTTATATATTTTTATTTAGTATAGAAAGCCACAACAAACCTATGATATAAACAGAAACTTTCCGTAAGTAGGAAAGAAATAAAAATACATCCAAACTATTTGGACTATTTCTGAGTTATTATCATGGGGTAATCAGTCATCTGACAGTTTTGATTGTGTCTCTGTTGTGCTGGTTGTCTCAAATGTTTAAAGAGCCGTTCTCATGTTCAGTTCCATCTCAACCTTACACAGACATATGCAGTGAATAAATCAATTTTCAATTATTTTTTTGCACCAAAGAGTTATTAATAATAAACACATTTTATTATTATGAAACGCGGCAAACTAATGATGGTAGAGGGCCACACTGGGTTAACCTGGGGAATCTCATCTGTCCAGCTTGTGTATCAATCAACTCCAAACCACTTCTTTGTTCTGTCACAATTATCGATTTATTCCATTTTGATCATCATGCTCCAAACTTTACAAGGACTGACCACACCGATCACCCGCTTCCTCATACACACAAAGCCAGCAGACCAGTAACCTTCCCATTCATACTTGATATTATTGGCACACAGGTAGAGAAGAAGCGCGGAGACTGTTTAGCCAATCAGGATGCAGAATACAATGCACTGTGAAAAAAAACTGCACAAAAAAATCCACGAAGCAGCGAGGCCGTGAAAGGTGAGCCGCATTATGGTTCACTGTATACAACATCAAATAGAACAGATATACTTCATAAAATTTTAACAAACAAATGGCTTCTACCGCGGTAATTATGTGAAATTAAATTAATTATATCCCAACTTCAGAAGATTTGCCTTTACCTTTACAGAGCTCTTTGGTTCCTCCTATCAGTCTGTAGCTTCTCATATTGAGGTCATCAAACCAAAGTTCAGATCTACCATAACTGACTGACACCTGCTGGCCTCAGGTTTGCAACCAGCTTGTGACTGAGAAACCAGTAACCTCCTCCTAGATGATGACATGAACTTGCTAGTTCCTCTGTCCATTGTAGTAGCTGATATATTGTGAAAATCCGGCAGAAATGATGCACTAATAAAGTCATGTTTACATAGAAACAACGCTCTGCAAGACTTTGTTTGTGAGACTTGCGGTCACGTGGGTCGGTTGTGGGCGGAGCTTGGTAAGGTCCATTAGCTGTCACCATCAGATTTCTTAAGATTTATGCAGCGCAATGATTAGACAGACATCTTCTGCCGAATAAAAAAATCCCACTGGGCAAGTTTAGCTCCAGACCGTGGACATGCAGTCTGCTATCAGAGAGATGCTTAGTATGGAGGAGCAGTTATGAAAGTAATCACAATCAGCGCCTGGAACACATGCGGTAAGTTTTGCAGCGGAATGATCTTGATTTAGCTCTGCTAACAGCTCGTTGCTCTTAAGAAGAACAGTAATAAGAGAGACAGACCAGCTGGTCAGCTTTCTGACGGGCTGCACTTTTCTGCTGACAATGTGAAAAACCAGAACTACATAACATTAGCTTGTGATATGAATTTTATTTATTTTTTGCATTAAAAAAAACAGTTCAGGTGTGGCTATTGGTTTACATCTTTTGGCTGCATTACATAAATCCAAAAGTTTGCGCATTTAAGAAAATAAAGTGCCAGAATGCAATTATATTAAAATGTACATCAAAAATAATAAACTCATCTGATTCTTTGTCATTATGTTTGGGCCATTAATGAATTTCTATAAGATAAAATATCTGGGTTCATTTGAATCCAGAACTATAACCTTAAGGTTCTCTTTTGCTGCAGACATCAACGGAGAATTGAATACAGTTGCTGCTCACGATCCACCCATAACAACAATGAACAGACCATGTAAATGGAAAAGCTTACTACATGAATCACACCATGGTGGACTGCAACCATACCAGTTAGAGGCGGTCTAGTGGAAAAGCCCTTTATGGGGGTTTGCCTTTTGTGAAGTGACCAGTCCGATCATTTCCCCCAAACTTCTCATTAAATTCTTAAACATCATGAGCGTAAACCTCTCACTGGAACTGTATAACATCCAAAACTGCATGTAAAAAGGGTTCTGGTGACGGAAAGTAACAGTTACGTCTGATTCATTAAATATCAGAAACATGCGGCTTTGGGAGGTATATTGAGGATAGGGTTGGGAGAAAAACAAACAGGTTTTTTTTTTTACCCCTCCAGGGGGTCTTTTGTGGGCTCTAGTGTCCCTTATATGAAAGTAGGCTGACAGGAAAGGAGGGAAGACATGCGGCAAATATCGTCGGGTCCGGGAGTTGAACCCACGACGGCCGCGTCGAGAACTCAAGGCTTCCAAACATGGGTCGTGCTATTCCCTACGCCACCACAGCTCGCCCCAAACAAACAGTTTTTAAACCAAACCTAACCACCTAAATGACTAATCAACAGGTACCACTGTGGATTCATGCCAGCTGAAATGTGCCAATTTTTGCCTTCATTCTGTTCTGTTGGAACTTGTCAAATTTTCATTGCTAGTCAACTTTACCCTTCTCCCCCACATACAGGCAATGCTTTTACTTAATCACCTGATAAATTATACTCAGTGGAATCTATCTGTTGCAACATCATGCTATTCAGGTTTCTTGTCATATTTACAGGGAGTCTTTTAACTGACACCACTAATTTAGCAGAACTTTGTTCTGATACTTGCAAACTTAGTTATTTTAGTAATTAAGTTACTTATTAAATAAAAAACAATGTTAAAGTCTGTTCAACAAGTAAACAATAAGAATTGAATGAAAAAACAACAAAAAATGCTTAACTTATGCTCATTCATTTAAATGTAAGGAATTCTCTAAAGTGGCAGTACTTTTTATTTCATTTTTTTCCTGCAAAAAGTGGACCAACCTAAACAGTTACCCTATGCAGATGTACTACAACACACCCAGTCCTTTGGAGTAAATTGGAGTACATTTCTGAAAACAACCTCAGAAATTCTGAGTTCAATCTCAAAAAATTGTCAAGAAAAAAACCTTTGAAATTTCTAAGTTTGAAAAGTTGCAAACTTCCTAGTAAAAACAGATATTTTGAGATTAATCTCAGAAATGTTCTAGACAAGACGGGAAATTTTTTAGTTACAAAAGTTGATCATTTTTAACTTGAAACTCAGAAATTTCCTAGTTTTTTCCAAGAGAATTTCTGAGCTTTTTGGCAATTTTTCTTCAGTCTACAATTGCCTTAATATGCCATCATCCAAATGACTATATATATATTCCTCTTCTGACAGAGGAAGGAGTCTTGTGGTCCACCCCACTGATCTGTGTGCCCTCTTCTTGACCTCTGTCATGACAGCCTGAGGGTCTTCTGACAGATCCCATCTGCAAGTTGCCTCCATGGACTGAAGCTTTTTTCTTTAAATAAACATAGCATGTGATACTGTGCCATGTATAGTCAAGTCTGTGGTACCTCGCTTTAACATTATGGATACCGACCAATAGATGTGCCCCACCTTCTTTACCTTCTTTAGTTGCTCTCGGACTTGTAGAAATGTGGTTACAGTTATATCATTTAGCTGATTATAAGTTTGTATTGAAACTCAGTTATATTTTTTTCTACTGTAGAAACCCATTAAAACATCCAACCGTATTTTTGTGTTCCATTCCTGTTGCTTTCTGTCTCGAACTGAGGCAGTCTTTATCATGGAACAATCAGGGATTAGTCCCTGATTGTTAGGGTTCTGATTGACTACAGACAGATAACGGTACAAATATGGTTATGGTTATTTTTACATAACCATAATCTCACCTTAGTTAATTTATCACCTTTATGAAAGGTATTGGACACAGGTGGTGTCACATCTGATTTCTTCAGGTAGAAACCATCTGTAATTCTGTACATTTCAGGCATTTTGGTACCTGCCCTGACACAACTAAACAGTGTCAATCAATTTTCTCTGCTCTGACTTAAGAAATATATTAATGCCACATTTCAGAAAGGTCAAACAGAATAAACAGAAATCTGAACTACAATAAATGAAAACCTGCTCTATTATAGAGCTTTTTTTAAAAAAAACTGTGTACAGTTAAATCAAATTATATGTGACGTGTGGTATTGGTAAGCTAATACCACATGTAGTTTTTTCTAAGTGTCAGAAGTTAAATCAGACCAAACTTTTCTTGTTTCAGCTTAGTTAGAATTATCAAGATTATTTCTATTTGTTATATGCCAGAAAATTTGGCGAGAACATTAACATACATATTACATGTATGTTAATGTAACATTAACATGTAATATGTATGGTCAGCGTTTTAAACTGTATGACTTGAGCTAAATGTTTTGGGATTCCTGAACCAAAGTCAAAAACCTTGTGTACATGCTTACTGAAACTGGTAAGACTGTTGTTATCCAGTTAAACTGCCCTGCATCGAGATGGGCTGAAATGCCACTCAGCGAGGAAGAAGCCTTTACTTCGAAAGACATATAAAAAGCCGGCAGAGGGACAAAGATCTTCATTTTTGGAGACGCAAAAAGAAACTTCATTTTGTAATGTTCTTTGAAATCAAATGTTTACATACATCAGTGTTTTAAACTGTATGACTTGAGCGGGAAATCATTACTCTTGACCTCCCTGGAGTTATCTGGCATTTGGTATGCCCAGCTGCCTCTGCTGGCTAATGCCTCAGGGGTTAGGGTTGGGAGGTTTTAGGTGCTTCTCTTTCCCAGTGCAGAACCATTCTTGCTTTCAGGGTCTTGTGCAACTTCTAACCTCAGCTTAGCCTCTTTGGGCTAGGGACTGCTACTCCTGTGATTACTGCTGACCTACCCTTGTGTCAGGTGTTCAGGTTACTCAGTAGAGGTGTTTGGTTTGTGTTTGCCTGGGGCTGTTCTGGCATTCAGGAGCTGAGGTTATCTGCCTTTTTTTACTCGTGGCCCCTGACGGTTGCAAGGTTCCAACTCTTCTCACAGTTTTAATTGTTTTTTTTTCAATTTCACACCTGATCCGCTAACACACACCACCAAGATGCAAGCATACACCTTTACTTCTGTACAAGTAATCTAAATAGCTGAAGGTCAAAACACACAAGCTCTTATTTATTTTTGTAAGCTATCTACTTAAATGCTAGATACAGTCTTGATTTAATAAAGTCAGACATGAAATAAGAATATTGCATTGAGACATCCTTTTTGTTGAGCAAATGACTTTTTTTAATTTACTTGACCTTTTAAATTCCTTGCCACTAGAAGACAGCCATATATAACTAAAGTTTCAATTGAAGATGGAATGTTGATTCATTAATATGTAACGGAAGATCAACATGCCCAGTCCTGATAAAGAACACTGTGAATTTGACACCATTTATCCCAGAATACAACACTATTCAGAGCAAGATACATAATGAAAAGCAGGATGCATGCTTCAAAAAACATGACAGAAAGTGATGTTCCTTAAAAACCCCTGCAACTTCCTTGTGTCTAGACCCCATAACGTGTTTTAAATACTGCGGCATAGGTGGGAAAACAGAGAAGAGAGTTACAGCTGATTTAGCATCTAATCATGTTTACCCAATTGAGCAATTGTTAAAATGATCAATATGATGCCAGGGAAAACACCAGAATGAAAACATGTATAAAAGCGTTTTAAATCTCATGATCAACATTCATGAGAGCTGCTGTGACACAAAACTGAAGCATGGAATTGTCTTATTTGTATGTATTAAAGCTGGATGGGCTTCTGTGTTGCTACAGTGTTAAAGAGGTTACCTGTTTGCAGACCAGAAAAGAGGCAGCTGGTATTAAAATCATTTAACCAAATGATACGTGACCGACTTCATTCCCTGGTGAAGCCCTTCCACCCATAATTTATCACTTTTAAACCGCCATTTCTGTCAGTGTTTTATTTAGTTAAGCTAAAAAAAACAATTATTCATACACAAAGCAGATTTAAGTTCAAGGTTTTAAAAAAAAAAATCAACTATAATGTTCATTCAGATTGGAAGCACTGTTAATATTTAAGAGGGGTTCAACCAATTTCCTGTCTGAGAAACTGTGAAGGGAGCTAAAGATTAGGATGACAACAAAGCAGGTTGACAATCTCAAAAACTTGGAGCTCTTCATCAAAGACAAATCGTCAGAATACCTGTAGAAACATTATAAAGGGCATTTGATTGCTGCATTACCATTATATATTTTTCCATTAATTATTGAGAAAGGCCTTCATAAGAAGGCCTCCGTTTTCTAATCAAATGTTATTGAAAACAGATTTTATGTATGTACACAAACACTTTTTTCCTGTAAATTTATTGTACTACTTTGGAACCAGTTTACACAGAATGATGTGGATGACATCAAAGCAGAAAGTGTTAAACATGGTGAACGAGATAACTGGCTGCAGTTGGATATATTTAAAGTTTGTGATAACCTTTTGGCAATCACCGATAGAAAGAAAAAGATTCTTCCTGCATCAAGTGGGCAGCACAGAAAAGCAGGTGCTACCATCTGAGTTCTACTACAATTGATAGTAGCCACACTGGCACATCCACTGGAAGGAAAGAAACACACCCAGTATAACACTTTCATCCTATTGGCTGAGAGGTTGCCAGCTGACGGTACTTTTTGTTTTGAGAGAGCAGAAAAGAATTTGCAAGCAAGCAGAGAGGTTTAGGAGCAGAGATTTGGATCCGAGCAGAGAGAAGTTTTGAGCGCGAGGTGAAAGGTTTGAGAGAACACAGAGAATATTTTAAAGTTTTGAATACAAACAGCTTCTCGACTTATGGCAGTAAAATTCCCCATACACAAACCTTACCAAATCTCAAGAATGAATTGTTATTTTATTTTTATTTTGAAAGTTATTGAAGCTTAAAATGATCTTACTGGGAAATCTTGTTAAAAGCATTGAGCTCAGTTTTATTATATCTGATTTAAATCTAGACTTCAGGATTAAAACAGTTTTTAAACTTATTCCAAATCACCAAATGTTTATTTTTGTCTCTTTAGATAAAACACTTCTCTGGTTTCTTTTGGCATGTAATTATTCCCAAACACAAAATGAATTTCTGCAGAACTCTGAGGTTGTCCAGCAGCCAACATCCACAAAGAAACTGTAAGAATTCCTGGCAAAGCACTAAAGGAGTGGGCTTCAAACAAGGGTGTGGTGCTTAATGAGCTAAATGTTTCACAACACCAGTAAAACCAGTATTATTAATACAAAGATATGTTAAAAGTCAAGAAATCTAGTTCCTTCTACTGACACTTTTGATTCACATATTAAAAAAGTGACTGAAATATCCAAGAAGCTCCGAGTCAAGAAAGCTTTCAGTAGGTTATAAGTGGTTTGAGCAGACAGTGTTGTCTGTTTGAGACAATTACACTTGAGCACACACCAGCAAACAATCATTGCTGTACATGCACACCAAGTCAATCAACACAAAAGAGGAAGCTCTCCAGATGTGCAGCCTTTTACTGCGGTGGGGGCCTCACATTGCATTTTGCATATCAAGATTACAGCTCAATGGCAACACACAGCCAGCTTTAAAAAGATACCCTTCCTCTTTCCAAAAGGGCGGCACGCAACAGCTTCGGCACTGGTCCCAACACAGTTCCACAACAGGAAAAGATGTCTTTCTTTTTTCCCCATCACAATCACTAGCATTGTGCATATATATGTTTGTGTGTGAATGTGAATGTGGTACAAGACTTTGGACGGTATCCACCTGCAGGATGGAATGGACATGCCTTTTAAATTCGAACCATTTGTATTGATAAGAAAGCATGGGTCATAATCATAACATTTCTCTGATCCAAACACCAAAACTCTGAATTGTGGTTGTGTCAAACCACATTGGTTGGTGTAACAACGTCAATGTCTAACAGATAAGCCCAGTCAGAAGAATATGGGTTAGAAATATCGAAACCACGAACTAAAAAAATGCTTCTGCGTTGCTTAGCAAGGTACCTTGTAACAAACTTAAACAATGTCTCAAAAATGACCAAAAGCTACAAAAATTTGGATGAATGATATTAGAAGATTTACACTTTCTATGACACTCTTATTCTCTCATTGTCTGAGTACACAAAGTTCAACATTTTTAAAGAAGTACAACAAAAAGATTCTACTGTGCTCAGCTGTCAATGAAGAAGTGTCTATGACAAATTAATGGACATTACAAAGGCAAAGCAGAAACAGATTGGTGTACTTACATTTTTCCCAGTGCATACTCTTTACCTGGCCAAAATATCAAACAGTTAAACTGAAGAAAATCAAAGTGGCGGGATGACTGACGTGCTTTATAACAGCCTGTATCTGGCTAACAACCCCCAGGGACTTTGCAGCTTCTCTAACCGCAGGTCTCCCCCTTGTACCAAGTTTCAGTCTTCATGCAGTTCAAGCTGACAAAAAAAACCTACAGATCAGAAGTGTTAATGGAGAAACAGAGCTAAAGAAAAAAATGCATGGTTTAGAAATGTTAAAAAATAATGTGACAGTGAATGAATAATTGAATGAAACAGCCTTTATACAAATATTCTTTTACATACATCCTTCCACTGGTTGTCTAATCTTGGCAAGTTGGCAGAATTTCAGTTTCCCCAAGATGGGCTTTTGAAAAATAGCAAAAAAATAGAAATTAAAAATTAAAGATGTTAATGAATGCAAACAGAACACAGTTCCAGACCTAGTGTTATGACTGATGTCTGTGTTAGTCAGCAGAGAAAAAAGCATCACCAGTGTCTATTGACCATAAAATGCTCAATAGTAAAATGGTAAATGGATTGTACTTGTATAGTGCATTATCAAGTCCATAGGATCCTAAAGAGCTTCACACTAGATTCAGTTATTTGCCCATTCACACACACACTAATATGCTGATATACTGGACAACAGCCACAGTCTGACAAAGAAGAGGCTGCCTTTCATAGGGACCACCGGGACCTGTCAGGAACCTGTGTGCGTGTGTGTGTGTGAGTAACACATCTTTTCTAGCGAGGATCTTGGTGAGGAGCCAGGGCAGTCAACACAGGTGGAGATCATCAGCCTCATCAGGGGTTGGGAATAAAGGAGCTGCAGATTCTTCAATCAGTGCTGGAGGATTAACGCTACCGGTAGTCTCTCTCGCTCTCGTTGTCTGCTAGTTTTAGCTTATGTTTAGTCTCTCGAGCTTTGCTATCAGAGTTTCATATCCTTGTGTTGCTGTCTTCAGGTTTCATCAAGGAGATTTCCAAGAAGGAGTTGTCCATCTGTTTTCACCTTCCAAGTCTCTCACCTGCGAAGAATCTGCCTGCCTGCTCTGCCCATTCCCAGCCATCATTTAACTCCATCTGGACCTTTGGCTCACATTACCCTCACCAAACTCCACACGGGTTTCAGGACAACCTTCCCCCCACAGTTCACCAGAACTGTCATACGAGTAAGCAGTTCCTATTGCATCTAGATCAACTCACCTCTGACCACCAATAACATAGCTCTGTTCCAGGTACTGCCGTTGTGGATCACTCCCATTATCCAGAGACGCTACGTGGACCTGTCATTGTGTTTGATCTTTTGTTAATAAATCCCTTTTCCTAGACTTGGACTTGTTGAGTCTGCATGTGGGTCAAAAGATTAGAGTCGATCATGTCACCACCAGCAGACTTGTGTCTTGCCCAAGGACATAGACAGACAGACATAATAAATGCGCAAATTTATTATGCCAATAAAAATTACAAAAATACATTTGCTTAATGGAAACATGCCAATTTTGACAAAAAAAACAAACATGTTTTTTGATTTTAAAAAAGTGTTTTTTTGTGCTGGGATAGGTGGTTTTCTGACTGTACCGAAAATAATTTCACAAAACTGCAATGGAAACACTTTTTTGCATCACATGAGTTGTGATCAGCAACTGGATGTTACTACTGGGGGAAAACACAAAGAAGAAGATGACAGGAAATGTGGTGCAGAATGTTTTAAGTTAATTATTGCTAGAACACACATTTTCATGTGTGATTTTAATTGTGTTATTTAATAGAAACACCACAATTGCAAAATTTTATATTTTTGACATTACCACAATATCAGCAAAGTTTTGCTTATATTTGTAATGGACACACAGCTATTGTCTATCTTTGAGCACTATTAGACTCTTTATCTAAGAGATGTATAGTCAACATTGGGTGGTTTTAGAGGTATGCGCTGAAACTTCACGCAAAAGACTAAGTCTGATAAATATGCTTAATATGTTAACATATGATTAGCATTCTGTTCACCAAAGGGGTGAGGAACCCTATGACTCTCTATGCCTTTCCTACCAAAGTTTGCAGTATTCCTGTCAGAAAAACTACTGTTGCAGTCTCAAGATGTGAAGTATGAACCAGGACGCTCGCATTAGTGCTCAGATAAACGCTGGTGGGAATTGATGGAGTTCTTCATACAAGCTTCACCTCAGAAGGTGACTCTAATGACTCAGAAGAAAGATAGAGGGCTCAGGACTTTGTGGACTGGCACCAACACTGGTAGATCCAAAGAGCTAGTGGTGGACGCAGACCCAACTCATAGACACCGGTGAATATCTTGGGAGTGGACATCAAAAAAGTGGACTCTTCTAAAAATTGGGTGTAGTCTGCTGTCACTCTAAAAATAAAGGCACAATATTTTCCTGAAGTAGCTTTATGAATATTCAGTACAACTCCACAACATACAAACCAGGGGTCAAAAAAGGAAAAATGTTTTGTCACGTGCACCAAAATTGTACCTTCAAAAGTATTCACATGCCAAGAAAAAAAACAGATCAAGAAAATATAGTAGAAGAGGGATGTTATTAATTGTAGATCAACATTGGTGCATTGGGTGTATTAAAGGAAAGGCGCCTATTTTTCAGATTTTTTTTAGGATGTTTGAACAAATTTATTTTCAGTTATAAAAGCAGGATTGGGTCACTTTCTTTCAAAACAGTTGATATATCTAGCAAAGTTTAATAAATTAAATAAAACTTGGTGAAGCAGAGTTACCTTTTCAGTAGTTGTCTGGATATATGTGTTCAGACTTGTTATAAAAGTTTGGTTGTAAAAAGTGTCGAACTAAACATCATCTATTGTAAGAAAAGTATGTCAATAAAAATTTGCCCCTACTTAAACAAAAAGGTTTAATAAACCAATTTGTATCATTCTAGAGCTGTATTTAGGGGCCACAAATGGTCCCCGGACCACATTTTGGACACCCCTAACACACACGCTCCAGAACTCATCCTGACAAACATGCTGCTGAAAACCTTACAAGGAAACTCAGAAGAGCTTCAAAGTGAACATTTCTGGTGAATCGTGATATACTTTAGAAAAATCTGGATCATTCCTCTCCTCACTCCATTTTTACTTCATCTATTTTATCCAACGTTTCAGCAAGCATGACATAATAAACTCTGCTTAAGGAGGTGAGGTGTTTTATTTTTGGCTTTATCAGGGATCATGTTTGGAGATGTCCTGCAGTATTTGTGTTTCACAACCATGTAGAGTTTCACATCCCAAGAGAAGAAATCGGTACTTCTGATACTAAAGCAAAGAGAAACAACCTGCTTATATATGTCAGGGCTTGTCGAGGAATCACTTTCAGCATAATTTTGAAATGAATCTTCATCCCTGTTTTCACTTTCAGGGAGGAGCAAACCAAAAAAAAGTGATGGTAAGTTGTAAGAGCCGGATCTTTCTGGCTCCAAGATCAGGCTCAGGCATCTTTCCAGCACTGACCTGTTTAGGCATGACAGCAGTAAATTGGCCCAGCTTGCAGTGTTTGTGTAGTATGTAAGAAGTTCCTGATAAGAAATAATAACCTTTAATGACCCTTTCTAGAAATGCAGTGCTGAGTAAACATTAACGTGGTGTTTACGGAGCATAAGCTGATTAGAAGACCAATGTATCTCAGGATGACTCTGTCCTTAAGATACAAACTTAAAGGAGGCTTTATCGAGCCCTCATCAATGTCTCACTGATTATTCCAATAATAAAGCTTTACACCAGACTAAAAGCTACGTGAGTCAGAGACAATGTAACTTACTCCTTATATGTTCTCTGCGTTTACAATGTAATGATTCATCAAAGGAGAATTGGAGTAGGTGTGGGTGAGTGAGATTTATTTTTTCTGTTCTTCCACCACATTTTTTATTAGATCTGCCTTGCACAGTCACTCCTGATCATAAGACTTGTTCACAGTGAATTTTATTTAGATTTAATATGTCAGCCCAACATAAGGTAGGGCAGAGAAAGTATAGAGAACCTTCGGAAGTCTTCGTCAACAAAGGAAAAGGCTTCAGCTTCATCAGACTGGAGTCACGGGTGCAGAAATGGAAATATTAAGTTTCTTTTATGAATGGACCTCTAAAAAATGTGCTGTGCTTTTGTATCAAGCACCCTCTACACCAATTCCCCTTCATCAAATTACATGAAATCAGTTAGCTTCCACATTCCTCACATTTAGTCAGTAGAATCCAGCTATGTGCAGTTAAACACTCAAAAATCAATGTCAATAAAAAAACAAACAAAAAGTCCCATTTCATCTCACAGAGCTCTGTTCAGTCTGCCTTCTAAAGAAGGAAAGATTGTGAAATAAGTGTAAACCTGCCAATACATGGGCATCAAGATAAACTGAAAAGGCAGGCAAGGAGAACAAGAATCACAGAAGCAGTCAAGACGATTATTTCCACCAACCGCCCGACATCTGCGTCATTCTCTTCTATAGATAGGCTGCTATGCTTTGCTTCGTCCACAAGCTCTGGGCTCTCAGCTGTTGAGAAACAATTGTTTCCTTTCAGCATGGACTTTGTTGATGTTTTAAATTTTACCCAATTGTTAACGTTTTGCTGTGACATATGTAATGCAGACAACGAGACGCTTACCAGAGATTGCATGTGCTGTGAATAACCATCCTGTACTGTGAAGAGAGAAGTGCCAATTCAAACGATGCGACTGTTAATGTTAATTCAATATGTGGAAGCATGACCAACACAGACTGAACAATTTTGTTCATTTCCTCCGCTGCCATTGCTAAAACTACAGGCAGACTACAATTCTAAAACAGAGCAGAAAATTGACATCATTGTTCACTACTTCTACTTCTGTTTGCTGATTGGCTCGGTAGAAAAATTACCTAGAACTATCCAAGTCAAGGGGAACCCAGATTGAGCTGGAAGCAAGATTTTTTTTCCAAGCTGAATTGCACAAAAAGGCAATGACCAGGCTCCCCGACAGTAAGAATGACCTTTTACCAATTCATTCTCTCTGTCAAGTTCCACATCTCACCTGTCTGCTTCTGCTCTCCAAAGCTTTTTGGAGAGCTGAATCTGAAGAACCTCCTGTGCACATTTCCTCAATCATCTCATCATTTTAATAAAAATTTCTGACTATTGCTTCTGTCTCCTAAGAGCGTTTGCATGTATGTCAAACATTGAATTATGACACCAGAGCCAATGAAGCCTATGAGAAGTGGGCAAAAGCTTGCCAGGGGGCTTGTGACGAGAAGAACAAAATTATACAATTTTCATCACACAAGGGCTCGCAGCTGTGACAATGAGTACCGATTTCGACAGATCTGGTTGCCCATACAACCAGCTATTTTTGTTTTGGGTGACAAAAATAGCTTCATCTTGTTCTCAGCCTCTTGTCGTCCATCCCTGTGTGGTCTGATGAATGTTTGCCCGTCCATTGCATGTGAAACTATTGTTAGGTTAGAATTTTGTGGGTGTGTTTGTTCATACATCCACAGTCTCTCCCGTGAACAGGACTCTTCTCCTTTTACAGCAAATAACTGAACTTTCCTCAACTTGCAGGACCCGTTTTTTTTTTTTTTTACAAATTGTGTCATCATCTAAGAGTTACGATTTGGCTTTCTGTCATCCTTGCATGTCACATTAAGAATTTGCTCAAACACAAACCCCACCTGTCAGGGTGCAGGGGGATGAGAGAAGGAGATAATTCAAGCTTTCCTTGGAAGACACCATTTGATAAATGAGTCAGAAAAACAATCTCCCTTTTCACTCTACCATCTCAGAGCAAGCCTTGCAGCATGCTCTCAGATGCATGCTGCAAGGCTTCTTGCCACATGACTCATTACCTTGAACCAATTTTGAACAATTAATTGGCTCTAGAACAACAGTCTAAAGAGTACTGACAGATGTTAGTTCCTGTTTTTACTAAATCTTGGCTTTCCCTTTTTGTCAGGTGCAAGCTGCCACAGCAAGTTCAGGTATGAAGGAAGTGCTCTGGGGGAAATTCCCCAAAACAATTTTTCCCAACTAGTGCAGATTATTAAAACAGATATAGCTGGAGATGCTTGATCTTTTCTGAGTCAAAAAAGAAACAGCTAAACGGTGTAATAAGAGACAGCATTTATAAAGTGTGAATAGCTATTAAATTGTAGGGTGTACATATTGTATTACAGAACTTGTTTTACAAAAAGCAAAAAGGGAGACAGCACAGTTCCCTGGGAAGCTCCGATGTTACATATTAGGGTCTGATTTGCAGCTCTGTAATCTCACATACTGAGGTCTGGCTGTCAGATAGTCGATGATCCAGGTGATGAGTGATGCATCTACGTCCATTTTAGCCAGCTTCTCCCACAGTAATCCTAGCTGGACGGTGCTGAAGGCTGATGAAAAGTCAAAGAAAAGGATGCGGACAATGGTGTCAGGTCTGTCAAGGGAGGAATACGCCCTCTGCAGCAGGTGTGTAATTGCATAATCCCCTGCTAAATGGGGCTGGTGTGCAAACTGGAGAGGGTCTTGGTCTGCATCCACCTGTGACCTCAGATGTACCAGAACCAGCCTCTCCATAACCTGATAATAATGTGAGAGGTCAGAGCAATGGGTTTGTAGTCGTTCAGTGTTTTTGGAAGCATCTTCTTTGGTAGGCTACTGGAACCAAGCACAATGTTTTAAATAGTTCTGATTCTCTATGGAGCTTCAGGCTCAAGTTAAATAGGTACTGCAGGACTCCACTTAACTGACCCGAACATGTCTTTAGGACCTTGGGCCTGATATTGTCTGGACCAGGGGATTTCCCAGGGTGAAGTTGGTCCAGCTCTCTTTTCACCTGGTCAGCAATAATCGTTCAACTACAAGCAGATAATGTGTGGGAAGAGGGGCTGTAACTAGGAACCGGGGAGTCAAACTGGTTAAAGAACTGGTTCAACTCATTTGCCCATTTGAGATCCCCCCCAGCAGGGCAGTTAGCTTTCCTTTTCAGTCCTGTGATCTGTCTCATCCCAGGCCAAACCTCTCTAGCATTGTTATTTTTTAATTTTTCTTCCAGCTTTCTCTTATACACAGCTCTGTCTTCACACAGTTTGTTTCAGCTGTTTATGTATGATTTTGAGTTCTGACCGATCACCAGACTTAAAGCCTCTATTAAGAAGATTTTTAATGCATGCTTTAAGTAGTTTTTTGTCTGTTTTTTAATAAAGGTGAAAAATGTATTTTATAACATATTCAGCTACATACAATCAAATTTTCAATTTTCCTGTCTCTCCTGATGAAAAGCTTCCCCACATATTAATGCTGCCATTGCCATTTTCACTGTTGGGATGATTCTTAGAGGTCATGTGGTTTCTGTCACACACTTTTCTGCATGCAGGCCAAATAATTAAGTTGTGATCTCATTTGACTAAAGCACATATTTCCACTTGTTTGCTGTGTGCCCTATGTGGCTTGTGGCCAACTTTAAATTAGACTTTTCTTTTATTTGTACCATTCATCTAAGAAAGGCCAAATTTCAAGGCAAAAATATTTACAACATTTTTCCCATGTCCAATTTAAGTCTTAAGTCTTTGAATGGCAAGTCAAGTCAAGTCTCATGTATTTTGCTACAAGTCAGAGTCAAGCTTCACGTTTTTCACAACTGAAAAAAAGATTTTTCTCATCTGGATCTGCTCTAATTCTGCATTGATGTGAGTTAGATTTCAAACCCATAGTGAAAATGGCACAGAAACCGCATTCCTGATCCACACTATGCCCAACTGTCGTACACAATGTGACACACACACACAAACTTATATACCCACATAACTTTTTAAACTTTTTTTAAAAAATAAATTATACTAAATAATAAAGACAGAAAAGCAAAGCCTACCAGTATGAGAAGCAAGATGCTGATTCCCAGGCTTAGGTGGCTTTATCTAAGACTTCCAGAGGAGGACATGAAGCAACAATGATTGCTTCATTTCTACTCTTTGTGACAAATGTCTTGACTAGGTTTAAGTGTTTAACTCTCCCAGTCTAGTGTGATGCTGAGCGCGGAAGATGGCACGGTCTGTCAATGGAGAATCGATGGAGTATCCCATCAGCAGTTTAGTTCCCAAAACCACACACACACACACACCCACACACACACCCCCACACACACCCCACACACACACACACACACCAAAACTCTTAAAAGCACACAAGAACTGTGCAAATGCTGGTTAAAGAGCTCAGTTGGGGTTAGTGCGACCCCTCTTAGAACTGCATCAGTGTTAAAGGTCCAGTTATTCATGTTTTGCTAGCTTCACGGCATGGTCACATGTAGCTCACAGAAAGGGCGCCACACTGCTAAATAAACTAAGGAAACTGAACAATAACATTCAGGTTTAAGATGCACATGTGACCACCCCCACAAACTCACACAGGTGTGGGCTATATACACAAAAGACCATTTTTATTTTTTTTCCCACAATTTTGTTAGTAGCAAATGGGGAAAATAATAAAAAGTACAACAACTGTCATTTTTTTTTACTCTGAGGAAAATCTCAAGGTACGCATAGTGTGTTCTGCCGTACAGGTGCAGGTGCCCCTAAACACTGGAAGAAAGTAGTGGAGCTTAATTTTTTTTTTGACAGGTTATTTGTCTCGTACTATACTGTCACAACATAATGACAGTTTGAACAAATATGTAAAAAAAAAAAAATTTTTTATAAAGACATTTTTGTCTGTTTCCTTGTGTTGTAAAATGTAAGGACAATGCCTCTGGACAGTAATTTGTATAGCTTGCTACTGGCTGTCAGTTGGATTGCATTCTGGACTTTAGACTTTAGAATACCACAAAAAAGTTCCAATATTTCTTGTCACTCATATCAGATAGTGAAACTCTTGTATTCTATAGATTTATTTCCTATAGAGTAAAATATTTTTGTAATTGTGATGAGTTACAGATAATGAATATCCTAATTCAATGTCTCAGAAAATTGTAATGTTGTGAAAAAGTTCAATTTTAGATACTCAAGGTATAAACCTAATCAGCTAATTGACCCACAACCACTGCAAAGTTTTACCGCAGGAAAACAGAAGGCCTTGAGGGTAGGTGTCCTCCAACCTCCAGATGTAACTCTGCTTCAAAACAGCTGAGTCAAATAATCAGCTAACTAGCAGAGCTCTGGAGAACTTGACTGCATATTAAGGAGGTGACTCATCCATTTTGTTCAGGTGAGTTGCTCCATGGGCACATCAAAGAGCTGCAGGATCCTGGAAAATTGATGCTTGGATTTGAGGAACCGGCTCTAAATGGTCTCTCAGTCTCGAACAGTAGGCCATATAATCATGGGAAAGACTCTTTCACACCTTCCAAAAGGAGAGGAAGCCATACAATGTAACTGCTAGAGAAGCTTGTTCTTCTTCGAGTACTGTAACCACGCATAATCCCAGAAAGTTCAGTGTAATAGCCTGTGGCAGGAAAAACTGCCACAAACTCCCAAGGCCTTGGGAGGATCATCAAGCAAAATCCAGTTACACATTTGGGGAAGCTTCACGAGCAGCAGACTAAAGCTAGAGTCAGAACATCAATAACCATTATGCACAGACGAATCCTACACATTATCTACAAATGTCTTACCTGGGCAAAAGAAAAAAAGAACTGGACTGTTGCTTAGTGGTCCATAGTGTCATCATATAATTCATGAAGAAACTAGTTCAGTTTTCCTTGTGAACAAACTAAACTTCTCTCACAGTCTCTCTTGGACTTTAAACATTAAAGTTTGTGAAAGTAGAATTAGAAAACAGTTCAACTGTCTTTGTTTGCTATGCTGACTCTCAAACCTTTGCCAGCAGATCATAGGTTTCTCTATCTGTATTTGAATACACCTCTATGCTTATCTAACTGAGACCTAGCAGAGATTTTTGTCCCCAGTGTTCTATGTTCAACCATAGCTGTATAAACAACTACTTTACTGTTCCAAGGACGGTGGTGGAAGATATGGACACTGTAAAGTCCTCTGTATGGCAAGCTACTGATTAAATATGAAATTAGCTGTCTGACAGCAAAGGTTTAGCTCAAAACTGGGTCATGAACAGGATGACAATGCTAAACACAGCAAATCTATAACAGCATGGCTAAAAAAAAAGAGAACAAAAAAGTTACAACGGCCCAGTCAAAGTTTAGACCTCCGTCACACTGAAATGTGAGACAGAGTACTGTACTATTTCTAAACTCAATTGAATTGAGTTGTCAAAAACTGAACAACACTGATAGGGGTTAATATCCAGTGCCTTTAAAAGAAGCAAAGAATGAAGAATGCACAGAAACACGTCAATCTCTTAATTATTCTCTGTTTGCTATTTTAACTAATTATTCTAGAATTGAATCAGCTGCATTGACCTGAAATTATTCACACTCTGGCTAAAGTTTAAAACCAAGCCTAGGCGGGTTTGGAAGGAAGCACCTGCATGTCCGTCAAGGTTCACTGACCAGCAACGACATAAAACCACAAGCAGAAACTACAACACGTCTGCATGTTGCACTACCTAAATGAAAAATTCTCTGGGTGCAAATATTTTGATTTTTCATTTGTTGGTATATTTAGAAGCTGTTGCTGACAACCAGTTGGCCAGTGACAGACAGCTGAGACTATTTGTCTTCTCCAGTTATCACAAGGAAGAAAGCAGCCATCTGCAGTACCAGAGTGGTACAAAACACAACAGACTATGCGTTGCACTTTGGTCCTCCTACACAGGGGCGCCACCAGGAATCTTGGGCCCCACGACAAAAAATTAAATTGGGCCCCCCTGCGCATCTGCAATTTCTTGAGTCTATTTGACTTATAAAAGGCTATAAAAGGCTTAGAACTGTCTTGCTATCTTTGGTCCAAGACTGATACTAGCATAATATTTACTGCTAGTGAATTTTACATGCAACAGTGTGCATGCTGTATGCAAATAGGTTGCTTAATTTTTTAAAATTAGTTTTAGCTTACTGAAAGGTCTCTCTCCACCAGCAACAGTCATAGGCAACATGCAAAATATAAATAAGGTAATCCAGACTATGTAGGTTCATTTCATTCAAACTGCAGTATATATTTTTAATATTACATATTACAAATATTGAATGTCACCATGTTGTGACAGTTTGTTATGAGACAGATAATCTGTGAAAAGATCAATCTCCTCGTCACCGAGTTACTATTGCTAGATAAAGTAATGCAACGTTCCGACCAAAAACAATCAATCAGAACCAGGAGGAGGGTCTTAGCGTTGTCAATCACCCTCGCTCGCTGCTGTACTAATGGCAGAGAAACAACTTATCATTACAAGAAAACTGTTTATCTGCCATCATTTGTAGCTATGCTAACTAGACTAAGCATTCCAAGAGCAAGGGGGAGGGAAGATGAGCAGCCACATGAGATTGTGACTGACAGCGCTAAAACCCACCTCCTGCCTCTGATTTTTTGTTTGTAGATAGTACTGGGAGAAGACAGAGGAAATAAATGTTTCACAGATTATCTCTCATACCATACTTTCACAACACAATGACAGTTTTAACAAATATGTAAAAAAAAAAATGTTTTTATAAAAGTTACATACTGCAGCTTTAATTTCATTTAGGAGAGGACGGGTCAGGAGGGATGTGGGAACAGACAACTTTAGCAAGTTAAGGTAAAACTGTCTGGAGTGTGTTATTGTGTATTATTGTTTTGGTTGTGTAATTGTAAAACGAGCAAAGACAGAAAAATTCCTATTGATTTCCTGGAATGATGCTAAGGAGCTTGTCACTGAACACAATGTTACTCACCTTTTTCACTGGGACAGGGGTTAAAGGTTATGCTGGTATCAGGGATAGAGCTGCTGCTGACTGACTCATCTGTTGTTAAGTGTGGTAAAAGGTACAGGGACAAGTTAGATATACGAATATGTTGGTCACTTTTATTTCCTTAATTCATTAAATGTGTGATGTTTGCATTGTACTCTGTGCTTTTTGGTTGAGCCAATCCATGACACGTCCCTCATTTCCGTTATTCCTCGCACCTGTGTTGCTTCCTGATTGTCTCCCTTCTTAAGCCTCTCTCAGTCACAACCACACTGCCAGATTATCAAACGCTTTCAGCAAGTAGTTTTCCAGCACTTCTTCCTCGCCCTCATAGTTACTACCACGCTTTGTTCCTCAGATCTGCCCCTTTTGCCTTGCCCTTGTCGGACTGTTACTGATCCCCTATCTGGATCTCGACCCACGCCTGTTTCAGTTACACCGCTCTCGCCCACTCCCACGGACTCTGCTCTCAGCCCCGATCGTGTATGACCTCGGCCTGTCTGACTAAGAACTCGGATCTGGATTTGGTTCTTCTGCTGCTTCATAGGTTGGTGCGCTGCCCTGCATCAGCACTTCCCCTCCCCAGGCACTTCCTCCCGAGCCGTGCATCAGCGCGGCATCTGCTCTCGTCCTTTTCCCTCAGCCGATCACTACTGTAACTGATCGCCAAGCCAGGTTAGTGTTCCCTTCACACACACTAACAGATCCCTTCGTTGCTATTTCTCCGCCCCCCTTTCGCAGTGCTGCAGCTGACGATCCTGTGTGCCCGGTTTTAGCTGCCTTTTAATAAATATCTGAGTTTACTGCTCACTCCTGTGTCGTGGCTGATTTTCTGGGTCCCTCTAGTGAATCATTACAGTATAATCTGGCCACTATGGACCCATCACATGCACAGGAATGGCGCACCGCTGTAGAAAAATCCATTACCAAATTGGAGGCTAATATGCAGGAAATGATGTCTATGCTCTCCAAGTTGACAGGCCCCACAGCACCTCCCAGTGCCTCGGCTGCCCCACGACCAGCTCCTCCTCAGCTGGTGCAGTCACCTCTTCCCCAGGAGCCCCGCCTGTCCCCTCCTGAGGTTTTTTGTGGTGAGCCTAGCCAATGTCGCCCCTTTATTACCAAGTGTGAGATTCATTTTGAGCTTCAGCCCAGCTCTTTTCCCTCCGAGCAAGCTAAGGTCGCTTACATAATTTCTCTGTTATCTGGCAAGGCTAAGATTTGGGGTACAGCTGAATGGCAGAAAGACTTGCTCATCTGTTACAGTTTTGTTGACTTCTCCAAAGAACTAACACGTGTTTTTGATCCCTGCCTCCCTGAGAGAGAGGCAGCTCAAGGGCTCTGGAGAATCAAACAGGGCAAGAGACGTATTAATAAATATATCATTGACTTTCATACCCTTTCTGCTGACAGTGATTGGAATGATGAAGCCTTGTGTGACGCCTTTTATCAAGGTCTGAGTGAAAGTATTAAAGACGAACTCTCAACTCGTGACCCCCCTAAGGATTTGGCTGACCTAGAAACCATGGCATCCTGGATTGACCAGCGAATGCATGAAAGAAGGCTAGAGAAGGCTTCTGACCGACTATACCTGACTATATCCTTGGGAGTCCCCTCCAGGCTCACAATGGCTAACCTTTGCCCAAACCACCTTCTCTCCCCCCCAGGACCAACCAGAACCAATGCAGATTGGTCGCTCCAGGCTGACACCCGAGGAGAGGGAGTGCAGGCTCAAGAAGGGCCTGTGTTTCTACTGCGGCATTGAGGACCATCAACTCCGCCAATGCCCCTCCAAGAGGTTAGTTCCTTCAGTCTGTAGTGCTCCACTTAAACAACACACAACAACCAAATCTTCATTAATTACCATTAATGCTCAGATTTCTATGCATGGTCGCTTCCACTCGCTAGTGACTTTTGTTGATTCTGGAGCTAACACTGAATTTATGGATGCTAAGCTAGCCCGCTCACTCCATTTGAAATTAAAAGAAAGTACTCGGAAGACTGAGGTCCAGGCTATTCACGGTCATGTTTTACACCAGGTCAAACTGGAGACAGAGTCAGTCCGACTGATCGTGGGAGGGAATCATCAGGAATCCATCTCTTTTCTGATCATCAACTTGCCTAACATCCCTGTAATTCTTGGTGCCACCTGGTTGAGACTTCACAACCCACATATTGACTGGGTCTATGGTCTGGTCCTCAGATGGAGCACCCATTGCCTGTCCACCTGTCTTCAAGCTGCCAATCTTCCTGGGCCAGTCCCCCAGGCTCCCCCAATTCAGGACCCTGACCTTTCAGGGATCCCCAAGGACTACCATGACCTCAAGGAGGTTTTCAGTAAACATCGTGCCACCTCTCTGCCACCACACCGCCCCTATGATTGTGCCATCAACCTGCTTCCTGGCACCTGCGCACCCAAGGGTCGTCTATTTCCACTTTCAGTCCCTGAAGACCGAGCCATGCGAGACTACATAAAGGAGGCCCTCCAAGCAGGAATCATCTGTCCTTCCTCATCCCCCGCAGGTGCAGGATTTTTCTTTGTAGGAAAGAAGGATGGTTCACTTCGCCCCTGCATCGACTACAGAGGACTCAATTTCATCACCATCAAGAACCGTTATCCCCTCCCACTCACAAACACTGCGTTTGAACGCATCCAAGGCTCTACCATATTCACTAAACTAGATCTAAGGAATGCGTACCATCCGGTGCGTATTCGGGAGGGGGACGAATGGAAGACTGCCTTCAATACCAATACTGGGCACTATGAATATTTAGTGATGCCATTTGGGTTAACTAATGCACCAGCAGTCTTCCAGGCCCTCGTGAATGATGTCCTTAGGGACATGATTGGTCTTCATGTTTTTGTCTATCTAGATGACATCCTGGTTTTCTCTAAGGATCTTCCCTCACACATCAACCATGTTCGTTCAGTGCTTCTTCGTTTACTACAGAATAAACTGTTTGTTAAACATGAGAAGTGTGAATTTTATGTGTCCCAGACTTCCTTCTTAGGCTTTCTAGTCTCCCCCAACCAGTTATCCATGGAGGACCGTAAGGTTTCCACTGTGCTGAGTTGGCCAACTCCTCAAGACCGTAAGCAGCTCCAGAGGTTCCTAGGTTTTGCTAATTTCTATCAGCGGTTCATTCACAATTACAGTTCTATTGCCTCACCCCTTCATGCTCTGACCTCTCCCAAGTCTCGTTTTCAGTGGAACCTTAAGGCGGACAAGGCTTTTCAAAGACTCAAACACCTGTTCTCTACTGCACCAGTTCTCCATTCTCCCGACCTGAGTAGACAGTTCGTTGTGGAAGTCGACCCCTCAGAGTCTGGTGTTGGCGCAATCCTTAGCCAGAGGTATGAGCATGGTAAGGTTCATCCATGCACCTTCTTTTCTAGAAGCCTCTCCTCGGCTGAGCGCAACTACGACATGGGGGACCGAGAGTTGCTGGCTGTTAAACTAGCATTGGAGGAATGGAGACATTGGCTAGAACCCCAAGGAACCCTTCCTAGTGTGGACTGACCACAAGAACCTCCAGTACCTCAAGTCAGTCAAAAGACTCAACACCAGGTGGGCTCTTTTTTTCTCTCGTTTTCTGTTCACTTTGTCCTACAGACCTGGCTCCAAAAATGTGAAGCCTGATGCATTGTCCAGGATTCATGAACCCCTGAATGAACCAGTGACTTCTTCAGAAGAATTTATTCTTCCGAAGTCTGTTGGGCTGTCAGTAACCCGTCTAGAGGTCGAGAACCGGGTCAGGGAGGCCAACCAACAGCAACAAGCCCCCCCAGGCTGTCCTCTCCACCGTCTATTTGTCCCTGACCATCTTATTCCTGAGGTACTCAAGCTTTGCCATGTATCTAAATTGTTTTGTCACCCTGGTGTAATCGGAACCCTAAAGGTGGTCCAGTCACGCTTCTGGTGGAGGAACATGGCCAAGGATATCAAGAAGTTTGTCTCTGCCTGCCAGGTCTGCTCCCAGGCTAAGCCTTCACGCTGACCCCCAGCAGGGCTTCTTCACCCTCTACCTGGTTCCCCACCGGCCTTGGTCACATATTTCAATGGATTTCATCACTGAGTTACCCACCTCCAACAGGTACACTACCATACTCACAATAGTCGATCGCTTCTCCAAAATGACTCACCTGGTTCCCCTAGTGAAGTTACCTACCTCCAAGGAATTGGGTGAGATCCTCATCAGGGAGGTGTTCAGACTTCGTGGGCTTCCCGTGGACATTGTCTCTGACCGTGGTCCTCAATTCGTATCTCGTTTCTGGAAAGAGTTTTGTAGGCAGCTAGGAATTCAGGTGAGCCTCTCTTCAGGTTTCCATCCACAGACGGATGGTCAAACTGAGCGTCTCAATCAAGAAGTAGAGATCAAGCTTCGCATGCTCTGTGAGCAAGATGAAACCAAGTGGGCACAGAATCTGCCCTGGGTAGAGCATGCCTCAAGTGTCACTGGGTTGTCTCCCTTCCACACTGTTTATGGTTTCCAACCACCTATTTTCTCCTTGCAGGAGCAGTCTGCCATGGTTCCTTCTGCCCATGCCTCAGCCAGGAGGTGCCTCAGAGTATGGAGAAAGGCCAACAGGGCTCTCTTAACTACGTCTGCCATGTATTCCAGGTCAGCCAACCGACACAGGATCCCAGCTCCTGCTCCTTCCATGTCTCACGCATCAAGCCTGTCGCCACTTCCAGATTCATTCCCCCCTCCAAACCCCCTCCTCCCGCCCGATTCTTCGCTGGGGGTCCTGTCTACACTGTGAGACGTCTACTCCGGTCCAGAAGGTGGGGCCGTGCCACCCATTACCTGGTGGACTGGGAGGGTTATGGGCCAGAGGAGCGCTCATGGGTTCCATCCCGCCACATTGTGGACAAGGTCCTCATCAGGAATTTCCATCCTGATCACCCTGACCAGCCTGGTGGTCCTTCAGGAGCCGGACCTTGAGGAGAGGGTACTGTGATGTTCGCATTGTACTCTGTGCTTTTTGGTTGAGCCAATCCATGTCACGTCCCTCATTTCCGTTATTCCTCGCACCTGTGTTGCTTCCTGATTGTCTCCCTTCTTAAGCCTCTCTCAGTCACAACCACACTGCCAGATTATCAAACGCTTTCAGCAAGCAGTTTTCCAGCACTTCTTCCTCGCCCTCAAAGTTACTACCACGCTTTGTCCCTCAGATCTGCCCCTTTTGCCTTGCCCTTGTCGGACTGTTACTGATCGCCTCTCTGGATCTCGACCCACGCCTGTTTCAATTACACCGCTCTCGCCCACTCCCACGGACTCTGCTCTCAGCCCCGATCGTGTATGACCTCGGCCTGTCTGACTAAGAACTCGGATCTAGATTTGGTTTTTCTGCTGCTTCACAGGTTGGTGAGCTGCCCTGTGTAGCAGGATGAAGCCTGCCCCAAGATTGAGGACACCTGGCACCTAATTAGCTCAGTGGGTGTGAGCATACAGGCAGACTCTCTCACCTGCTTTCTTCATGCCTGCATTTGGTCGCACTTCAGTGGGAGGGTCGCTTGGTTAACTTGCAGTGGTCAAAACTCAAAACTCTAAAATCAAAGCTGCCTGAAGTCTCCTGTTATTGGGATGCGGGTGTAATTTACCCTCCCCAGTGCATCTTGGCAACGTAAAAAGGAATGTACTGGCAAGTGGCTCCTCCTGCTGTTGGGCTGGAAGGGCTCTCTGGTTGAGGTGGAGACATCCAGCTCTGACATAGCGGTTGCAGCTCGCTGGAGACTCTGCTGCTCTGTTTTTACTTTGTCTTATTCTGTGTGGCCTCCGGCTTTGCTGCGTTTAATGTCTGTGGGTTTTTAGATTACTTAATTAAAACATTGATTTTAATGACTGGATACCTTGGAGGTTAGGGGTAACCTCATTTTAGCACCCCATGTCTAAATTGTAGTGTCTCTTGCTTTTTGTATTTGCTTTGTTTAACCCCACCCTTTTGTCTCCAGGCTGAGAGCTGAAGGCGGTGGGGGGGCATCCAGAGGAACTGGACCTGTGTGCTGTGCGAGTGACCGGTGTTGGGATTTCTTCACCATTGAGTGTCTGTTCACAAGTGCTTGGGGTGATTTATTTTGATTTATTTGTTTTAGGAACCAGTTCCCACATTTGGACTGCCCTCCCTCTGCAGGTAGGCCCCAGTACTGTGCACTTCCCTTCCTATTGTGGTTCTTTGAATTTTACTGTTTTTTTTAAACATGGAACAATAAAATGAATTTTGTGGTGGAATGAAGTCTCGTTCTCAGTGGTTACGAACCTTACGTACCTTACCTATTCCTTGGGCGCAATTCCCAAGGTGGCGCTGTGACACCCTCTGGTTACCCTGCTTTGAAGGGCAAATAACAGCTTCATACCCTCGTGCTGCCACACCTGCATCAACGCTTCCCCTCCCCAGGCACTTCCTCCCGAGCCCTGCATCAGCGCGGCATCTGCTCTTGTCCTTTTCCCTCAGCCGATCACTACTGTAACTGATCGCCAAGCCAGGTTAGTGTTCCCTTCACACACACTAACAGATCCCTTCGTTGCTATTTCTCCAGTCACCGATCTCTCTTCTCCGCCCCCCTTTCGCAGTGCTGCAGCTGACGATCCTGTGTGCCCGGTTTTAGCTGCCTTTTAATACATATCTGAGTTTACTGCTCACTCCTGTGTCGTGGCTGATTTTCTGGGTCCCTCTAGTGAATCATTACAAAATGCTAATGAAATGCAGGCAAACAGTAGACTGGAGCTAAGCTAATTATGCTAAATGGTTGGTAATCTCACACAGTCTACTCAACTCTCTTGGAGAAAATTGAACTCTTGTCTTTTTCTTTCTCTTTTTTTTGAAAACCTGACTTTATCATTTTTCTTAGTGCCATAGTAACAGCCACAGTCTTTCTTGTCTTCTACTGACTGCTGCTGAACACTGTCGCTGTCAAACTAAGCAGGAACAAACCATTTCATGCAGATCCAGAGGGGTGTTCAGTGCAAATATGGATGTGGGCTTTTTGGTCTGGGAGGGGTAACATCTAAACTATTTTTAAAAGCACAATATGATTAATTTTGTAATTGACAGGGCCCCAATTTTCTTTCTGTGTCTATGAACAAAATAAAAACAAAAAAAACTATTTTTATAACTGTCGGTCAGGAGCCTTTGGAATTGTCTTAACTTTTCCCCCCATACATGGCGCCACTGCTCCTACATTTGATGTTTGACTCGAGACAAATCTCATTAAAACTGTTGAGAATACCATGAGTAAAATTTGCTAAGGAGAGAAAGCAACTCAAAAGAAAAAAAACCTCAAACTTGTATTCTCATTTCAGGCAATTCCAACAAGTCCCTAACACGCTCTTTATGGTACTAGAAACTGTGTGCTGCTGGAGTTTGAATGTGTGCAGTGAGGGATGCAAAAATTGCTTTATCCAGATGCAAAGAGGTTTTCTAAAACTGGGGACAGTTCAGGCTTGCAACAGTATAATAATAATAATAATAATAATAATAATAATAATAATAATAATAATAATAATTTATTGTCTCAGAGACAATAAATTATTAGACCTTACTTGATGCTTAAGCTTACTTTAGCGTCAAGTAAGCTTAACTCAGCTTATCATTTCTACTTGGCTTCAGAAGCCAATTGAGGTGATGTTGCAAACTGTGGGGATTCTAGTTATAGCCGTGTAGTGTTTATAGCATTGGCCTTAGCAGAGGAGGCCAATACATGGTCCAGTGTAAGAGGCAATAGGCCAGGTCAGGTTGGTATGTTCAAAGAGAAGAGAAATAGCCAGAGGCTAATGACACCTTTGAACACACCTTTAACGCTTCAATGTGTGACATTTTGTCAATATATCTAATGAGGTTCATACTGGAAGTGTGTTTCTTATGTTTGTTTTCTTTCTTCTTTCCTGAGGACATTGAACCCAAAATATTTTTTGGTTTGTTTTACTAGAGTTTTAATTTATCATTGTTATTTTGTGTACATTTTGGTCAGATGTTTAACTCAACTCCACATAACCATAAAGACCATCTAATATTAGGACTTTTACTTACTTACTTTTACTTGTTCTTTTTCCATTGAGGAGTATTTATACAATATCTAAATATTGTATAAATATTTATATACAATATTATAATAATGTTATAATATTGTATTGTATATTACAATATTATTATAGCACACATATATATATATATATATTTCTGAAGAATCAGTTTTTCAGAAAAAGAACTGATTCTTTTTCTGAAGGCAAAGAATCAATTCCACATGTTTGAATCTTAAGCAAATACATAAGCCAAGACTAAAACTTGGCTAATGTGCCTCAGTAAGTTCTACCTAAAATACATGTGTGAGGCCTCTGATGTAATTCTGCTGGCACCTTTGAGCACTCTTCTTCACAGACATGGTCTACAGAAACCGCATTGTTCTTATTAAAGATTCACTTCTTAAGATAGTCCACAAATGCTAACCATGGCTGAGCTCAGAGCTTTGTGAAGGCCATTCCAGAAACTTAGGGTCCATTCATACTAGCCCTTTTTATTCCATCCATCCATTTTCTTCTGCTTATCTGGGGTCAGGATACAGGGGTAGCAGCTTCAGAAGGGAGGCCCAGATTTCCCTCTCCCCGGCCACTTCTTCCAGCTCTTCCGGGGGTATCCCAAGGCTTTCCCAGGCCAGCTGAGAAACATAGTTTCTCCGGCGTGTCCTGGGTCTTCCCCGAGGCCTCCTCCCGGTGGGACGTGTCCAGGAGGCATCCTCACCAGATGCCTGGGCCACCTCAACTGGCTCCTCTCAACGTGAAGGAGCAGTGGCTCTACTCTGAGTCCCTCCTGGATGATCAAGCTTCTCACCCTATCTCTAAGGGAGAGCCCAGACACCCTACGGAGAAAACCCATTTCGGCCGCTTGTATCCGCGATCTCGTTCTTTTGGTCATGACCCAAAGCTCATGACCATAGATGAGGGTGGGAACGTAGATCGACCGGTAAATCGAGAGCTTTGCTTTTTGGCTCAGCTCTCTATTCACCACGACGGACCGGTACAGCGCCCACTTGACGGCAGACGCTGCACCAATCCGCCTGTCGATCTCCCGCTCCCTTCTTCCCCCATTCGTGAACAAGATCCCGAGATACTTGAACTCCTCCACTTGGGGCAGGACACACCCCCCGACCCGGAGAAGGCACTCTACCCTTTTCCGGCTCAAGACCATGGCCTCAGATTTGGAGGCACTGATCCTCATCCCGGCTGCTTCACACTCGGCTGCGAACCGGTCCAGCGAGAGCTACAGATCACGACCTGATAAAGCCAATACCACCACATCATCCGCAAAAAGCAGAGATGCGATCCTAAGGCCATCAAAACTGATCCCCTTCACACCTTGGCTGTGCCTAGATATTCTGTCCATGAAAGTAATGAACCGAGTTGGTGACAAGGGGCAGCCCTGGCAGAGTCCAACTCTCAGACATGAGCGCGACTTACTCCCGGCAATGCGGACCAGACTCTGACACTGGTACCTGATAGGTACCGTATCTAAGGGCTCGGTACCCCATACTCCCGGAGAACCTCCCACAGGGCTCCCCCAAGGACACGGTCGAACGCCTTCTCCAAGTCCACAAAACACATGTAGACCGGTTGGGCAAAATCCCATGTACCCTCCAGGACCCATCTGAGGGTGGAGAACTGGTCCAGTGATCCACGACCAGGACAAAAACCACACTGCTCTTCCTTAATCCAAGGTTTGACTATCCGATGGACCCTCCTCTCCAGGACCCCTGAATAGACCTTGCCAGGGAGGCTTAAGAGTGTGACTCCCCTTTAATTGGAGCACACCCTCTGGTCCCCCTTTTTGAACAGGGGGCACCACCCCAGTCTGCCAATCCAGGGTAACTGCCCCCGATGTCCATGCAATATTGCAGAGTCGCGTCAGCCAACACAACCCTGCAACATCCAGAGCCTTAAGGAACCCAGGACTAATCTCATCCACCCCCGGGGTCCTGACACCAAGGAGCTTTCTCCTTGGTGGCAGGTTCCACTTCAATCAATCAAACTCTAGTTTGTTGTCAGAGAAAATCTGTTTTGTTTGTGAAGGTGTGAATGTGTAATCAAACTCTTATGTGGATTAAAAAATGAACTCTCCTACAATCTCCGGTCTCAGTTTAACTGAAGTGAACTCTGGTGCGGTTCAAATGCATATGTGAACGCCAAGCAGAACAGATACCACCCCAAAAGCAGGACACAGGCTAGTGCAGGGGAAAAGGGTAAAAACAACTCCTACTAGCCATTCCTCCTGCCAACAAAAAAGCAATCCTATTCTCTCACCACTCCATTTTTGTTTCCATCTCATGAAGGAAGTTGCCTCCTGTGTCTTCTTCAGAGTCTTTTGTGTCATTTCCTTCAGTGGCTCTTGGTGCAGCGCTAGAGATGGGAATTGATAAGAATTTATCAATATCGCTTCCATTATCACTATCACGTTGATTAAATTCTTTATCGATTCGCTGATCAATTCGCATTGACTTAGGAAATAAAATGTGGCAAAACTAAATTTGGTAATTTAGAGTGTGCATATTAGATTCAATTTGAAAAAAATCTGGCTTAAAAAAATTTAGACATGAAATACTGGTTGAGGTGCTCTTCCAGACTGACAATTCAACAAACATACTGAACTGCTTTAAAGCCAAACCGTTTAAAACAAACCTCATATCTTTCTGTCACCTGAATTCCATTTGAAGCATATATCTTCACCACTGAGTGCAATGAGAGAAGATGGTGCTGGAAAACCTGATTAACAGGAAAAAAGAAGATGAATGATCAAGTTAAACCAGCAACAATGATCTAATGAGCATCAAGTCACAAAATTGTGCAGTCCTCTGCAATATTAGCATAAGCTTAACAGAAGGATGACTCAAAAAACTCTGAAATGTGCCCAAAGTCGGTCCTCGAGAGTCGGCATCCTGCATGTTTTAGTTCTCTCTCTGGTTTAACGCAGGGAGCCATCATTGGATCCAATGACGACTCAATAGAAGGCCTAAGACGAACACTGACAAGCTGAAAAGGTCGTTACCACCACCAGGGAGAGAACTAAAACATGCAGGATGCCTGCCCTCAAGGACTGACTTTGGACACCACTAATGTAGACAGACTGCTGGATGCTCTGGAGACTGCTTGTAGAAATACCACCACTTATGCCCTCTGTTGCCTATTGTAGATGTTATACTTCAGATTATTCATCCAATCCTTTTTCTACACCAGCTCATCCTTCAACAGTCAGTTAGTGAGAGGTGGGGAACACAGTGAACAAGATGCATTGTTCCCACTCATAGAGCTAGTTCTAATCTATTTGAATTGGTCTATCAGGCTCAAACTGTCTGGATTTAAATAAAGGTTCAGATAAAACCTAGCTCATTTTTTGGATTTCCTCCTTTCAGTGTGTTTTGCAATATGTTCAAAACCTTTCAGATGCCAATTGAGACTTTTACCTGGATTGTGAAATTGTTTAAAGAGGGCAAATAAGATTTTACTTTCACTTCAAACACATACCCTGAGGTAACACATCAGTTAATAGGCTTGCTGTTACACCTTGTAGTAGACTCAAACACACGTTCTTTACATTGAGTTTTGTGTCATGTTTAGTATGAAGTTACAGTGGCAGTGTGTGACTAATGCTCACTCTGACATTAGATCAGACAGAACATTTTAGATAATTATGCAAAGAGACTTCTATTATTACAACCCAGAAAAGGAATTAGAATGAACTTAGAATCCAGAAAAAAATCTTAGAGAACAGGAACATTTCGTTTTTATTATTACTTAGAAACTGTAGAGAACTTTTACAAATTTAGAGCATACTTAGAAAGTCCAACTAGATACTAAAAACTCCTGAATAGGAGTATCTAGTTTATATACTTTGGATCAACATTATTAGATTTCTTTTCTCTTCTTCTTCTTTTGCTCTTTCCTTTGGTTCATTATTTTGTTGGTATTTCTTTTAAGTCATGTAAAGCACTTTGTATTGCCTTGTTGCTGAAAATGTGCAATATAAATAAAATTACCTTTACCTTACCTTTCCTGTTGGAACTAAATTAGGATTACCAAAATTATTCTAATAATAAGAAAAAGAAGCTTTTGAAGAATTTTTCACAACTTTCTTTAAATTCAGAAGTTTGCATACACTTGAACTATTGCCAAATTGTAGCTAATTAGACAGTGTGTTCATGATTGTTGTCCATTCAAAAGACCCCTTCATGCGCTGGCTTCAACTTCTGCTGTAAATTTCTTTTACATATGTTTTTTCCTCGTCATGCCATCTACTTTGTAAGGTGCACCAGTCCCTCCTGCAGCAATATATCCACACACCTTGGTGCTACTTCATAGTAGCTTGATAGTAGATAGTATTTTCAGGTTCACAAGTTTCCCCATTGTTTGAGTGACAATGTTTATTGAGGCCAAACATTTCAATTTTACTTTCATCAGGCAAACGTTTAATCCCTGAAAACGTCTGTCCTTGAGAACTTTTGCAAACAGCAATCTGGCTTTTTGAATTCTGGATTGTTCCTTACTGAGTGACTCATTTTCCCAGGATGGTACTCTTGGGTTCAGCCAGCATTTTCACATTGTCTTTATTCTTTGTTCTAAGGACAACATGCACATTTTCCACCAAGACGTGTCTCTCTGGGACACGGAATCTAATCCAGCAATGAAGAATTACACTTGTCTATTGTTGTTTTAATTGTTTCAACAGATGAAAGTTGTGCTTCTGAACCAGACTTAGATCTCTGGTTCAGATTTCTGTGGAAATTTTTTATTACGTCACATAAGGAACCAGCATAGACGAATTTTAGCTTTGACGGACAGTGACATTTTCCATATTCTCAAATCCAAAACTTGACAGTTAAGATCCCAGATAGCACGCAATGGTAATTCAACGTTGAATTGTACTCAGAATAGTTGATTTTTGGTTGAGGTCGACAAATGATGGTGGATCCACCATCATACAATCATACAATTCTAGCCAAGTAACCAATGTTGAAAAGATGACATTGAATCAATGTTGTTTTGTGGTTGAAATCTAATGAATGGAATGTCAATATCTGATCAATGTATGCTGTTTGTCGCATTACTTTTCCTCCTCTCCTCTTCTGAGCTCTGGGTGAGAGCATTTTATTATTTAGCGGGGGTTATCACATTTTAAATTAAGCACTGTTCAGGATAGTGGGTTGTAATTCCTTTCTGTACATTTTCTTACTTGTCCATAAAAATTATTACCGACTGTTCGAGCGTGATGTGTTGACACAAAAACATCTACAAGTTGTACCATAAAGTGAAAATTTAAGTGAACGTGTTTGGAATGAGGATGCTTTTGGCTTGGGGGCGGGGGCGGTTCACAAATTTTCATTAAAAAAAAAAGAAGCTTTTCCAACATTTTGAAATTTAGTCTGTTACGCTATTTTGACACAACTCCTTCTGCTGTGGAAAAAAATGAAGTAAACAATACATTTATATGAAATAATTTATAAAAAGCAACTGAGTAATTTGTAGAATGGCTGTATACCTGAGTTTATCCAGGTGTATCTGGGACTTCATTCTGATGCCTGGCCCTATAATGCCTCAGCATTGAGGAGGTGAATTTATTTAAATAAAACAGTTCTGTCAAACATATGTGACACTTAATCTGCAGAACATAATATGAAAGTAAACTAGGAGTCAATTTCAGCTGAATTTGGATTCAGATGGATCAAGTAGAAACTGAAAAGAACCGGACGAAACAACAACAAAGTGATAACCTAACCTTATTTTTATAACATTATAACAATACCTTATTTTTTTATGTAAGATCAAAATGGTCTCAAACAACAAAACCTTTCGTTTGCCTTGAGGCTGCTCCATAGTTGACACTGTACTGTAAAAGATCAAGAATTCTTTGGGCAAATGCATCCCATTGACAGATTTGTTTCCTCATAAGGTGCGCCAGTGTCATTTCGAAACAGTTCCTGTATCGGTCACGTGACTTGCTGAAAGTAACATGCGCACCGACACGGGGTTTTGTCTATGGGCTTGACGCATGCGCCGACGCATTGGTGTTGCCGGACCCATAACTAGTTTTGTGGTAAGTTTGGCAATATTCCTTTTATCTTAAATGTGTTAATTGAAAATTGACTGCATTGTTTTGTGTCTATTGTAATCCTGGTTATTTTGGGGCAAACCAGATATTTTTAATAATTGAGGTCATGTCTCCCTTTGTATTTTTTTATCAGCTAGGGGTAAGGGATGACACGCTAGGGAACGCCCTCTTTTAGGGTGTAACTTAGATAGAGGCTAACAAAGGAGATCAAAAACTCTTCAGGGATACCATTTTGTCTGTTATCTCTTAAAGGTGGTAGGTCATAATGGACCAGCTGTGTTTTGGTATTAATAAATGAAATTCATGAATTCACCTCACTGACTCTTCTTTAACTGTTGTGTGTTGTGGTAATAAAGAGTCCCGTTGATTTTGCTGATATCTTGGTTTAATAATAACTGCATAGCATACAGAGCAGTAACGCGTGAAAGCAAACCCAAGCGCCAGAATGAATGACAACGCTTATCCCATGTGCACATGCACAAAGCCAGAACTACGGCATCTGTAAAAGCCAAATATTGCTGTGTGCACAGTCAATATTCTACATTAACCTCATACATCAAAAACTCAGCATGGAGAACGGATGATTCTCCACAGGGCCTGTTGTCTGGTCTGGGAGAGCATGTGGTTGCAGATGGGCTTCAAATTGTTTTAAATTACTTGTTTTTCATTTTTCATTATGATGTGCTTACTGATATCCTTAGATGTGCATCTATTCCCGAACAGCTGAGTTAGATGATTGCATGAGCTCTTCTGCAGTCATCAAGTCCTGCAGAAAGGCTGTTAATCACCCCAGTTTCAATCCAGGTGTGGCAGAAGGAAAACATCTAAAACATATAAGGCTGATGAACCACTGATCTAAACCTGCTAACCACTGATTCAGTCTGTTGATTCTTGGATTGGTAACTGGTGAAACTGAACTGGACTATTACTACTGGTGCGGGATCTTTATCAGCATATGGGCATTTTTGAATGAATTTAATTATCAACTTATTTGGAAATTTTTGTGGTTAGTGGAAGATTGAACCAGTTATTTGATGGAAGTTTATCCGGTATATATTGTAAATAATTTTTCCAACTACAATACAAATCACCTTTTGCTCTATTTTTCTGTCTCTGGTATGTTAAATACAACCCTGATCCTCCCTGAGTTTTATCTGTAGGTCTTCTGATAAACATCGCTTTATTTTAAATATTGATTCCCTCATTTTAACATGAGTGCAGCATCATAAATGCTACACTATGCTGCAGCTTGATAGGTAAATGTAATTGTATATGTCAACTAACATTAAGGTCAATATTCATGAATATTCATTAGTGTGTCCTTATTAATTTGACTCAGTGTACATCGGGAACCGTATGGTTTGTGTTTGTTATAACCAGTACACTGCTTAATATTTCAATGTCTTTCAAAACTTTCTCATGTTTGTCATCTTTCTAACCAGCACCTTCCTTTCTCTTATTTCTGTATTTTTCAGCTGCTGCTGAGCAGTGTGACCCAAAGCTGACTGATAAGGGCTACAGCGAAACAGTCAAGAAGTGGCTACATTACACACCAGAGAGAGAGTGAGGCATAAAGGAACCAACATGACGCCAACCAGAGTGAAACTTGGGTTACCCCAACGCATACTGTTTCCCTGGTTCATACAGCACAATGCTGTTCTTCCATGTTGTTCTGACAGTCAAAACGGAGTCAAATATGTTTACAGATCTATCCCTGTTTTCTTAAATAAAATGTTATATTAATGCCATGTTGTCATTTTTAAGCTTGTAAACACATTTTTGGAAATATGGTAATACAAGATAATTATGAACGATATAATACCCATCGTCTGCCAGTAAAATGGTGTGTTTAACATCAGTGAAGAAACTTTTAATGATATGTTATGATGTAGACATATCAGACTAAAATGTGTACATGAATCAATAGTTATTCCTTAACTTTGATTCAATATAAAAGCAACGCAAATGCAGATCTACATTCAGATGATTGTTGAATCAACATTGATATGGTGTCAGTTATGGTTGAAACCCTAACATTGATTTAACATGTGAGTCCCTTTCAATTTTGTTTCAATGTCAGACTTCAACGTATATTCAATGTTTCTGCCTGACATTGTTTCAATGTTGTTTCACTTATTGCGCTATCTGGAATAGCGCCATGACTTTGTCATCTGGGCTTTTCTACATTATTCAAGCAGAAATTGTTTGGGTTAAATGTATGTAAACATGTGGCTGTATCTTGGTTTTGGAGTTAATGCTGATTTAGAATTACTTTCTATGAATACAAAACAAATTGCTCAGAAAATGGTTGAAATCAAAACAAATGCTTGTCTTTTGTGACAGGGTGATCCTCAGAGGCGCTAACTGCTTTGACCTTCAGTCATCCTGAAGTCAAGCCCCTTCATCGCCCAGAAGGTCTTTGTGGTCATGTCTCTGTGACAGCCTGTCACTTCTAATTTACTACCCCAACAGTGGAATCAGGAAAATTGATGACACACAGTACGATAACTACAGCCAGTATGCTGAAGGGGTGGAAACAGGCTGAAACTGGGGAGCTAAGTTAATGTGTGAGCATGTGTGTGAATGACTTAAATCTCATAGTTTCATAAAATTCTTCTTCTATCTCTTAATTGAAACCATGGTCCTCTGTTACACTGATGACAGCTTTAGGGTTCAGGTGAGTTCCAGTTTTGCCTTGAGACTCTTCAGCATGCAGACTGAGGAAAACCAAGGAGCAAGCCAGTGGCATTGAGTGCTAAAAAGACGCTTTTCCTTCCAGGGCTACTGCCGCATGATCGGCTCCTGCTATGATCAGCCTGTGTCTGCATGCCGATCTGAAGCGAGCCCGGACCTGCAGAGCAAACAAACCTTCCTCACGTTCTTCTCTTGTTTTCTCCCCTCATGCTCTCTTTGTGGCAGGGACATCTGCATGCTTGTAGAGACTGAAAACAGAGCTGGCCAGCCTTCAGTCCTGCGAACTGTAAGAGCGGAAATACTTCTTATGGAGTTGTTTTTTACTGAGGAAATCTAGCGCCATAAAAGGTCAATTTGACTTAGCCTCCCAACTTTCCCTTGAGTGCAAAGCCGAAGTGAGACTGAAAGAATGTCTGGGAAATAAACTGTTTGGATAGATAAGAATAATAATTGGCTTATTTGGCACTGATAATTCAGAGCAGATTAGAGGTCAAAAAGGTTGAATACTCCCAGAAATGGCCCAATATACATTCAATACATGGGCAGCCAAGAGACCTACGTCAAACATGCAAGACACGAGCTGTAATATTATTGGTTAAAACTTGCCAGCTCAGACCAGTGAAAGTGAGATTATATAAAAACAGGTTGACTCCAAGAAGAGTTTGAGATTTTGGGGAGATTTTGGGAAGATTTTTGAGATTTTGACTTTGTACTGATGAAGCTGTAAGATGATCTGTGGAACAGTGTAATAAATCTCCACCCGCCATGGCCTGCAGCAAAAGGACTCGTCTCTAAGTATTATTTCTTATCTATGAAATATAATTAAGAGTTTAAGACCTTTTTTAATCCTACAGAACCAGCCTGAACTGTCAGGGGGTTCAAACTCACTTACAACCAGTAGAGGTAGAAATAGGTTAGAATAGCTGCTCCTGGTGTAGAATAGTAAGGAAGTGAGAGAAGGTGAAAGGTTCATCATTGTGCACTAAGGATAGCAGTCATTGTTTGTGTCATTTGTTAAGACAGAAAAAAATTAAGGACATCTTCAAAGTGCCTTTGGAGAACAGATGGAGGTAATGTCTCCCTGATAGGCAGTGACATATGTAGTTTTAGAGATATATTTTGGTAAAATTTGTACTTTTTGTCATTTATGAATAATTTTATGCAATTAAAATAGAATATCAGAAACACAAATAGTAACACAAGCATGCTGTGCAAGTTCACTTTTCATGCTGAAAGTCATCAGTCCTGAAACAAAACTGATGTTACATCCATCAAAATATTTTCTATTATTAAATTTAATTTGAAACTGTTTTTATTTTTCAGTCAGTCCTTAACTATAAACTATTGTGAAAAATACAAAAACTTTGAGATTACTGTACTAACTGTTACGGTCAAAACCAGTTACCATGTCACTGTCATTTTTTGTGTGTGTGCTTTTTTCATCATTGTGAAGTGAAAGGAAAGCAAGACTATTTGCTTTGAATAGTCTGTGAAATTATGCTATGCTAATAAAATTGCCTGAATTGTATTGAAAGGCACTAACAAATAAAATGATCAAAGTTGATGAACTCAATGTGCTCTGGTGTTCATCAGGAGGATTCACAACAACACGTTGCTTACGTTGAAATTAGTTTTCTGTGAGTGGCCACAGAAAATTAGCTTTATACAGTACAGACCAAAAGTTTGGACACACCTTCTAATTCAATGGGTTTTCTTTATTTTCATGACTATTTATAAGGCAAGAAATCCCACTTATTAACCTGACAGGGCACACCTATGAAGTGAAAACCATTTCAGGTGACTACCTGTTGAAGCTCATCAAGAAAATGCAGAGTGTGTGCAAAGCAGTAATCGCAGCAAAAGGTTGCTACTTTGAAGAAACTACAATATAAGGGGTATTTTCAGTTGTTTTACACTTTTTTGTTTAGTGCATATTTTCACATGTGTTATTCATAGTTTTGATGCCTTCAGTGTGAATCTACAATGTCAATAGTCATGAAAATAAAGGAAACTCATTGAATTAAAAGGTGTGTCCAAACTTTTGGTCTGTACTGTATACAGTATATATCAATAAAAAAATTGTCCATTTGATTGTGTTTTGCTCTTCTGGTTCTGCTCAGCATCCAGAACCAGAACCAAACGAGGAGAAGCAGCATTCAGCTTCTATGTATCACAAATCTGGAACAAACTTCCAGAAAACTGCAGAACAACTGAAACAATGATTCAAGGATTTTTTATTGTCATACCACCTTTGCTTGTTTGTGGTATGAAATTTGGACTCAGGTCCCAAATTAAGGAATTTAATACACAAATAGAAAATAAAAATAATAAAGTGAGATATGTGATATATAGATATGAATAGGGTAAGTGTGTAAATGTGTGTGTGTAAATATAATTTATACCCATCCTGTGTGCAGGATGGGTGGGGTCTTTCATGATGAGGAGCACCTTCCTCCTGCATCATTCTGTGTGGAGGTCTAAGATGGAGGAAAGACACAGTCCTCTGTGCAGCCTTAACCTCTTCCTATGAGAGGTTACAAACTCTCTCACACACCCAATCAAACTCTCTCACACATACTATCAAACTCATAGAGTTTGTTTGCAATGGAAGTTAACTTAATAGTTCAGTTTCTGATTGGACCCCAGGCAGGAGAAGGCGGGTTTTCATGGACAGAAAAATAGCTGAGCGGCAGCGACTCACAGAGGCAATGAATATTTTAAATAACATTGTTAATGCTCCTACAATAGTGTCAGCATTCTCAGAAGTGTTAGATAGAAGCCGACAGCCAGCATCTGAATCCCCATCTATCAATGCAGTAAAACTAGCCGCCTCTTTGGAAATGGCAGTAAAGTCAGCCTGCACTCAATTTTAATGTGCGCGACAGCACAAGTTACAGCGCTCTCCTTTCAAAATAAAATCGCACCTCTGGTTTATGTTTCATTCACACTTTAAGTTTCTCTCCGCCTCCAATGCGTCAATGGGTTTTTGATGCCCACCGAAGCCAAGTAGTAGGGACCAAAGGCCGAGGTTTGGCAGTCGAGAAATCGCAAAGAAGGGTTGCGCCACACTCATGAAAGGAGAACTCCTCTAAATGCAAACTGGATACAGCCACTTTAAAAGCCATAATATCCTGGTCAGTCAGTTGGTCTGTGGCCATGGTGAGGTAGTCCACACCTAAATGTACAGAAGCAAACCTTTGCTCTGGACAGACAGTCAGCCACCAGATTATTCTTGCCAGCCACATGCTGAATGTCAGTGGTGAATTCTGAAATGGCAGACAAATGCCGTTGCTGACGAGCCGACCACAGTTCAGAAACTTTTGCCATAGTATAAGTGAGAGGCTTGTGGTAAACAAAAGCAGTTAAGTCCCTGCCCTCCAACATGAAGCGGAAATATCATGTTGCCAGAAAAAGCGCAAGCAGTTCACTATCGAAGGTGCTATATTTTTTTTCGGCATTTCGGAGTTTCTTGCTAAAAAAAAGCGATGGGTTGCCAGGCACCATCCACCCATTGCTCACAAACTGCCCCAACTGCATATTCAAAGGCATCAGTTGTTAGAGCCACTGGAAATAGATGGGCCAAAAGCGTAGCATTAGCCAAGGTCTTTTGGCATCATCAAATGCATGCACCCTCTCGGAGGTCCACTCCATCTGCTGGTCCCCTTTTTTGCCTCTAAGTGCTTCATACAAGAGGTGCATGAGGTGAGCTGCCTGTGGGATGAAAAGGTTATAAAAGTTTACCATCCCCAAAAACTCCTGCAGGGGCTTCACTGAGGGAGGGTGGGAAAGAGCGGAAACTGCTTCAACCTTCGCAGGTAGGGGAACCGCCCCTTGAGAAGACACTTTGTGTCCCAGGAACTCAACATCAGGCAGTCCAAACTGGCATTTAGCTGGGTTCACGATCAGGTCATGTTCACTGGGTCTAACAAACAACTAAGACCGAAGGGAATCCTTAAAAACTCATAAAGACCAAAAGGCATGATAACTGCGGTTTTGGGTACATCTAAGAGATCCACTGGAACCTGATGGTAACCTCACACCAAGTCCACCTTAGAGAAAACGGTTGCTCCAGCCAGGCGGGCAGAAAAGTCCTGAATGCGAGGTATTGGGTTGCGTTGTTAAGGTGCCGAAAATCCCCAGAGGCTCGCCATCCCCCGTCTGCTTTGGGAACTATGTGCAATGGAGATGCCCAGGGACCTATGAAGCATCGTATAATGCCAAGACGCTCCATGGTTGCAAACTCTTTTTTCGCTATTGCTAACTTAGCGGTGTCTAGGCGGCACGCTCGCACAAAAACTGGTGGATCGACAGTAGGTATACAATGTTCCACCCCATGCTTTGCCACGGTATCAGAAAACGTGGGAACCATTAAAGATGGGCCGGCACGGCATCAACAGGCTCCAACTCTACGTGAGTCACACCTGGTAGAAGTGCATTCAAACTGCAGTGTCTGGAAGCCAACAAAATTCGGTCCGCTTCTTAAACCAGGGAGTGATAATCCTTTGCCCGGATCAGCGGCAAGCTGGCCAACATGGTGCCAACAAAGTGGAGGAAGCTGGCACAGAAACAGATGCGTAAAAAGGAAGAAAACATCTCCCGAGCCAAGTAATGCCATCATGTTCTCCATCAACTCGGAGGGCTTGTGATCCCCCAAGCCATTCAGAGAGAGCAAGCGATCGGCCCGCTCTGCGTCTGACAGTTGGTAGAGCTGAAACAGATTATCTGCTCCTTGAGCAGACCCATCAGACTGCGGGTGGAAACGGAATCCAACGCAGAAACTACATGGAAGTACTTGGGAGATGTTTCCTTCTTTTTTACACATCTGTTTCTGTGGTTATCCCATGCAGATGGAACTGGGCTTCCACATGCTGGTACCATGGTGCTGGATCGTGCTGGGAGAACTCTGGAAGCTTGGTAACGGCAGCAAAAACAGAAGCGGCGGTAACGGCCGCCTGGCAAGAAACCGGATCCAAAACCACAACTGGCAGAAAAGCAGCGGCAGCATCTGGCGAGTTCTCATTAAAAAACATGTTCAGATGTTTGCAGATGTTTGGGGTCACCAATGTGGAAGTCAGCAGAAAATGACGAAAATACAATTTGAGTCTTGTTTTATTCTCTGTCTTCTACTCAAAACCAAAAGTAGAATGCAGTAAAATTGTTGGTGTCTTCTCATCTCACCTTCTCCCCTTCAATATAAAAGTATACATTCGGGTGTGAAATATTTACATTGTATACACCATAATATTATGTTTTCTGTATGTGTGAAATATACTCTTCCTTTCGATTGTGTGAACTTTTCTGAAAATATTTATTTTTTATTGTTTCATACAGGCGGCTCTTCAGGAGGAGAGGCCACACCTAAAGGTTTGGATGCAGCTTCCCAGAATCTCCCAGTGATCCTCTTCCTCCTCCTAACGTCGTCTTCTAATTCTTTTAACGTTTGTTGTTTATAAATCCAGAACAAAGGAATAATGGAAAAAATCAACTCAAAAGTTGTTCATTACGTTTAGTCAGTGAGACCAATCATTTACAAGCAAATTGTCTCATGAAGGGAGCAAAGGTTTTCATTTCTTATTGGACAGTCATACTGCACTGATAAAAGTGTGAAAAATTATGAGGTGGTAAACCGTGGTGGAGGATTAAGGCCCCATAACATCTAGCGCCAACTGACGTGCAAGATTATTATTTTAGATTAAAGTCAGAACTCTGAGAAAAAAGTCAGAATATGACTTTTTCCGTGGCCCTAATCCTCTTCCGTAAACATTTATTCAGTTAAAATTTTAATAATCTAACATTGTCACATTATTTCAGACACTTCCTACTTAGAAATAGATACATTTTATTGCATATTTTGGATAAACATTCTTTTCTGCATGCTTGTTCATGACATAATGGATTACAACCGGTATGCTGCTATGCAGAAAGAACAAACTTACACAAAAAACGATAGGGTTTGAATGACTGGCAGAATGTTCTAGTCGCTTTGGTTTAATAAACAAAAACATGAGTCTATCTTTCTTTTTCATTCTTTATTTCAAACAAAAAAACAAACTGCCTGAATATACACGGACCCTTAACAAGAGAAACAACCACTATCTGCACCATTAAACAAAGCAATTAAGGCAATGCATTAATGGTAAACAACGCTCAACTGAGAACCGACAAAGTAGCAACAATCAAAAAGTAACCAAGCAGAAGGAGCACACCATGACTGTTCTCACTCTGTCTTTGGATTTGGATTGGTATGTTGTATCCAGTGAAAACAGGGATATTGACAAGTAAACTGGACAATATGCTGGCAATTTAATGACATTTTTACAGTTGTGGTTTGTCTGGTCTTGAAATAAGATCCAGAATCTTCAACGCGTGAGACTGAGACGACACAATCAAACAGTGGTCTCAAGACCAAGACCAGTGATGAGTACTACAACACTATGTTAACAGGTTAATGGAGGAGTGATGTTGTGATGACTTCCAGAAAGAGATGGAATTTTTAAAGAGACAAAGGCCCAATTTCTAGGCATTAAACTACAAATTAATTTATTCATTCTTTTAAGTCATATTTTATTTGTATGTAGCCAGGTAGTGAATTTATATTTTCCATTTTGGATGAGTGACTATCCTGTTGAAGGTATAAGATGTAAGGTGTGAATTTACTACGCCAATGCTATTAAGAGATCTTGTTTTGTTTATGTGATTTTATTTCTTATCAACATTGTTTTGCACATTTAAAAAATGTGCAACACATCTTATTAAATATCATTGGTCTCTAATGTTTCACATCTTGCCCACCAGAGGGCAGTGCTTAAAATCGATGAGTGTTTTGCCAAGATGGGGCAAGAAATGCATCTTGGGACTTCCTGTTTTGCTGAACTATGCCTTTATGTGAGCTGTCAGGCAGTAATTTGTAGAGGAATACAACTATACTGCTCAAAAAAATAAAGGGAACACTTTAACTGTTAAACACCTGTTTAAGTGTTCCCTTTATTTTTTTGAGCAGTGTATATATATATATATATATTTTTTTTTTCTTTGTTTGGACAGATAAGGAACAAACAACTTGACTAATAGTTCTTCTGATGGAGCAGATTTAATTCCAGGAGGTCAAACCCTAATTCTCGGAACTTCCTAATACATATCCAGTGTAAAACGGACCCAGAATTGATATGCAAATGTAGTCAGTAGCGCCATTGGTCAAAGCTTCCCAATACACACCAGTAGAGCTTGAACTGTAATTAGCCAAAACAAATTTTTGGCTAATTACAAATGTGTATACATTTGTAAACACATCCACTTTGCTATGATGAGGCCTGATAGCAAACTGCCAGGTATTTTTGCCACAAAGCCCAAAAAAGGACTACATGACACAGAAACAAAAGGAGTAAACATATATATAATTCCAGTGGTCTTCAGAGGTTTAATACACATTCTATATATATACAGTACAGACCAAAAGTTTGGACACACCTTCTCATTGAATTCAATGAGAAAGTGTGTCCAAACTTTTGGTCTGTACTGTATCTATATATATATATATATATATATATATATATATATATATATATATATATATATATATATATATATATATATATATATATACAATATCTGCTTTAAGGTATCCGGGGCTAGTAAAAAAAAAAAATCAACATGTGGGGTTTCAGTCCAGAATACTCAGGTCCAACAACACCCACTCTGACAGTGTTTCAGGAGTTTAATCCCAGTTCCTAGTCCTCTGCACCCACAACATGATGATACCCTAACCATATTTCTCCAAACTGTGGAATATGATAGGAACACCTTCCCTTATACACCATGCTTGCTGTTGCTTGCTTTGTCTCCTAAAAGGCTTGTTACTAACTGTAACCAGAACTCTTGATGGCTTCTCTAAACAAAAAAGAAGAAAACTACAGTTTGTGGTTGTAAGGTGGTAAATTGCTAAAAGATCAACAGGTGCTAATACTTTCTGCAAGACACTGTTATCTTAAGGCTTTATCTTTGTGAGGTGGCCATGTTCAGGAAGTGATGGAACTTCCCTTTTCAGTTTTCTGAGCAGCAACTGTGCCAGATGTTTTTTTATTTTCAGTTTATCTAAGTTAAACATCAGCCCAGCTCAGAATTGTCTCCACCTTGTAATAACTTCCCGGCAGGGGACAGAAAAGCAGGTTGTCGTCTTTTCATCCTCTGCTCTGTTCATATAGAAAAGGAGAAAACGGAAAGAAGAAAAGTAATAATAAAAAGTTAACAGTTAAACAAGGAGTGCCCCTGTTTCTATTTTACATTTGCATTATTTGACTAAATTTCTATATATATTCTTATATGTGGTACTTGAAGATAATATGTTTCTAAGTTTCTTTTTAAGTCTCTTTCTTGCAAAGTAAGTTTTTTATTTTACAAATAAATGTGTTTTCACTGTGCTTATGACAAGTAAATGTTAAACTTGAACTTGACCACACCCATTATTCAGAGGGTGTGACACTGTGAGGTTAGATTGTTTATTTAACACATTAATTTTCTTACCTTGCTTTTCTTGACCTAGAAAGCTGCGATAGACATATAATTCACTAAGCTGTTTGTGCAAGAACTCAATCATTTCTGGTTAATGCTTCCACCCAAATGGGCAAACTTTTATTGCATTACTTGTTAAAGAGAATTTCCTTGTTAAATAGTCAGAAATCAGAAACAGCAGAATAGCTGTGGAAAATACAATCTCTGAGCTAATAAATGAAATAAAACATTTCTGAGCATCTTTTGCCCTAAGCAGCAGGAGAAGGTATTCAGAACCTGAACTGAAACTCATCTACTGAACATTACCTGCACCCTCACACAAGTCGGGGCTTGTGCAGTTTCTACAATAGGAAACGGAGTATAAAATATGAGATCAATGCACACTACACACACATGCACCCACACACATGTTTGTGTGGCTATCTTTGTGGGGAGTTTACATTGACTTCCATTCATTTATACTGCCTAAACCTTACCCTTATCTGGTCCTAACCCTTACCATTACATACTTAGCCCTAACCCTAACCAAAACTCAATTCACACCTTAGTCCCAAACCTAACCCCGGGCCCAAACACAACGTTTCCCCTTGTGGGGACCAGGCTTCGGTCCCACAAGGAGTAGTGGGTCCCCACAACGTAGTATGTGTCAGGAAAATGGTCCCCACAAGGTATTACAAACAAACACACACACACACACACACACACCCACGCACCTGCAGGTCATATTTTGTAAGAGCAGTCTGGTGCATAGAATGTACCTTTCCTACCAAACAGGCATTATATTACTTCTGTTTAACACATATCAGTCAGAGCTTCTCTTTCCCTGTATGAACCTGCAGAGAGAGAGAATAAAACACTTTTAGGGTTCACAGAACATCAATCGATGACACATTATCATCATCACCAGCTGCTGCTGCTCTTCTTCAATGACCTGTGTACCTAAAAGAGAGAAAACAGATCTGAAAAACAAATCTTTAATGTTAGCATTCACTAGTTGGAAATTGAAGGGCACACCTGTAGAAGGCTGTTCCATTCTGATCCATCACTGCCACCTGGTGGTAACATCCTGAAACTTCATGTATTTTTTAGATGTATTAGAAAATTGGTGTTTTATGTGTTAAATGTCCACACATACACAAAACAGGAATATGATATTTATTCAGGATTTTAAAGTCATTAGGTAAAGTAATATAGCTCTTCCAGTATTTTTATTGGTGAAAAATTAAAAGGACTTAATGAGTCTTGTTCTTAAAACAAAAAGAAAAAAATACATATGGGTTATAGTTTCTCCATAATTAGGTCACACTCTTAAGCCTCTATTGGATAGAAGTGCAGTGTGGCTTTCATCCTGGTCGTGGAACACTGGACCAGATCTACACTCTCAGCAGGTTTCTGAAGGGTGTATGGGAGTTCGCCCAACCAATCCACGTGATTTGTGGACTTGGAGAAGCTGTTCGGCCATGTCCCTGGGGGAGTATTGGATACGGAGCCCTTTGATATGGGCTGTTAGGTCCCTGTATGACCGGTATCAGAGTCTGTTCACATTGCCAGCAGTAAGTCAGGCTTGTTTCCAGTGAGAATTGTACTCTCACTGAAAACAAGTCTGCCCTTTGTCACAGATTCTGGTAATTACTTTTATGGACAGAAATTCCATAAAATAATGGAATTATTTTATCAACACCATGACAAGGTGTTGATTGGATCCATTTTGGTGGCCTTAGTATGGCACCTCTGCTTTTTGCAGATGATGTGATCCTACTGGCTTCATCAGATTGTGATCTGCAGCTCTCACTGGAGTGTTTCACAGCCGAGTGTGAGGCGGCCAGGATGGGGATCAGTGCCTCCAAATCTGAGGCCATGATCTTGAGCCAGAAAAGAGTAGAGAGCCTTCTCCAGGTCGGGGAGGATGTCCTGCCCCAAGTGGAGGAGTTTAAGTATCTGGGAATTAGTATTAGTATTAAGTATTAATGAGAATTAATGAATGAGAAAAATGGAGCAGGAGCTCAACAGGCGGATTGTAGAGGAATATAATTATATTAATAGTTAAAAATTATGTTGTTTGGTTGGTTCGGACTAAGATATGTTTTAACCTAAAAGAAATGTATTGTGTCAAATGGACTAGGTCAATCTGACCTAGAAGTCAGGAAGGAATTCAGATTTGGAGAGATGTCGAATAACAATTATTAAAGAGAGGAAAGTTGTTAGTTTAAGCTGTTGTGCAAGAAAGTTCTGGCGCCAGACATTCCCCTGCTCGCCAGCAAAGGAACTGGGCCGGAGCTCAAGACGTGGGAAGGAACCTCTGTTTGATCAGATAAGGAACAAACAATTTGACTAATAGCACTTTTGAAACGGAGCAGATGTGAAGTTAAGAGGTCTGAATATTCCAAAGGAACTTCCAATACACATCCAGTGTAAGATGGAGCCAAATGAACTACGTAAATGGAGGAAAGTAATGCCATTGGTCGAGGCTTCCCAATACACACCAGTAGAGCTGGAACTCCATAAAAAACTGATATCAGAGGTAGAAGTCAAGAGATTTTGGATTACTGTAACGAAGTGTATGTGATGTTTTGTGGTTCAGCAGATGTGCATTAAATCTCTTCTCGTTCGACTTTGAGCAGAAGGAGTTCCGAGTCTTGTGTAAATCCTTATTTATATATTCTATGAGTTTAGACACCTATAGATTCTACAATAAAATGGTGACCTCGACGTGCTGATTGAGCCGATTCAGGAAGGTGTCTCTCTCCAGGCTGGTCCGCAGGTCAAGGATCCGGGCCCAGACACACAAAGTGAGGTAAGATATTTATCTCTTTTACTTATTAAATTACAGAACTGATTCTTGTCTGGTGGCAGTCTGGAGAGCTAAAAAGGATGCGGTTCTTCCCTGCTCATTGACAAGTGATGCCTTGCGCAAGGCCGTGTTGTCTAAACTTCAAGGCTCATAGGTACCTTTTACATTCTGGAAACATAAACAACCCTTAAAATAAGCACCTTTGTCAATCTGGCTTCACGCCCTTTTTGGCGATGTGTAACACTAGGAATTTTCATTCAGCGTTATAAGTTACCGCATTTCAGCAAGCCTGGTGAAGCTCCTCTGAGCAGGCACTTTTGTGAGCTGATTAATTAATACATATCACGATTTGTTATATACGGCAAGAGGCCTTGAGTTTAATATTAAGCCAGCTGAATCTGCGAAGAGAGATTGCGATCTCTGTAAAGCAGGTCAGGAGGTGATTCCGAACCTTCCCCGAATTAAAAGCGACGGAATTCTCCAGTGAGAGAAATAACAGATTTCTCTGTGTGGCCTGAGATATTTATATAAGAAAAAAGCAGAGATTGCGATCTCTTAAGTTGTTGAAATAAGAAGTAGCGCAGAGATTGGGATCTCTATTATAGTTGATGTAAAAGTGCTAAGGAAAAGGTCAAAAGGTCAATTGGACCATGTTAGCCCACCGGGGGCCCATGGCTCCGAGTCTTGTCTCTCTGCTGTGGGGATGAATTTCTCCAGTTAGAGCGATAGGAGGCCTGAAACGATTCTGAGACAAACACTGAGAAGTCTCGAAGTTTTGGAAACTGAGTTTTTTAAGGATTATTTTGTGAGTTAAACTGCAGTATTTGTCTTAATTTCTTTGTCTGAGATCTCTGGAGAGGAGTAAGTGATTCTGTTGCCTTGGCTGAGAACTGTAGTTCTAACATAATTAATTGTGTGCGCACATTAAAAATTGAACAGTGGTTACTTAAATCAGTAGCTAACTAAATTTTATATTTTTATAAATAAATATTATAACCAATAAGGTTATTAAAACTAGAATCCCCGAAGAGGGAAAAAAGGAAGAATAAGAGCGATAGGACATAGAAATATAAATGGAATGAGTCTAGCTGAGATGAATGGCTGAATAAATGGAAATGTATGTTGACTGTTGTGTGAATATTTAATCGGCATGCCTGTATATACTGTATATTTCATGCTGTGTATTAAAAGATAGGAAATATAGACATATCTTGCCACTTTGAGTCACAAAATATGAAGAACATAGTTATTGGGAGGAAGAAAAGAGTTTCTTGGCTAAAGTCCAAGGAAAACACGAACATTCCCTTCCCTCTGTTCACCCTCCTCTTCATCTCCTCCGCTCCGCCTCCTTCAGTCTCCATCTCTCTCTCTCTCTTGGCACTACAAGGAATAAATATAGCGAGCACAAATAACTGAAATAATCAACTTATTCTTTACTAACTTCAAAAAATAAAAAGTTGAGATTTAACAAAACTGCATTTAACAGCCAAACGTAAACTGAATTTCAAAAGTGAAACAACTTCTTAAACAAGATGAGCAACATACTTGTTGTGATTGTTGGTTTTAAAAAAAACAGAATAAGAAAAATAAACGGCTTCTGAAATTAGATCACTAGCCAACCACATTTTATATTTTTATAAATAAATACAGTAACTAATTGAAGTTACATTAACTAGTTCCCCAAGTAAGAACGTAAGGAAAGGAGAGACGCACAAGACAATAAAATGGCCTTAACTGCAATAAATTCTGAGATCTCTGAATTAGTAAGATAAGGAAACTTGAAGAAATAATGATCTGCAGAAGTGAAGATTATTTGTTCTGGCAAAAAATAATAACTAGTGTCGATAATGTAAGCGACAGCATACGCAGATAAATTAGGGAATTAACTAGATTACCATGACACTTTAAATTATGTCCTAAATACCTGGGGAAAAGAGGTATGAAAGTGTGTGTGAGTAGGCCTACTGGAATGATGTTGACCTGTGCGCCATGAGATGTGCGATAAATATTTGTGTGAAGGATATGGAAATCTCCCCGAGATCATACTTTGCCATACTTTGCTCATTCAAAGAGTTGAATGAGCAAAGTATGACAAAACGAATGGAAGTTCGAATGAGAGGTGTATGATAAAGTGTGAACGCATGTAATGAACAGCTAAAATTGCATGCTTTGGCTTTAAGCACCAGGAGCTTTGCTTTATTATTATCAGAGGTGAACAGCTTGACTGAGTGAAACTGGTGATTGCTTGGAGTTTGTGTGAGATGCATGCAAAATGATGGCTAATGTGCATGCTTTGGCTTTGCTGTACGAATAGCGGGTTTGTGGGTATAAATGATCCACCATTAAAGGTTAAACTAAGCGGAGCATAGGAGAGGATAAGGTAGGGACAGGCTACACACATACACACCCACATACACAAACTTGGACAGTAATGCACTTCCTTCCCTCCATCTCCATCTTGGGTTGAGGAAGAGAATTGAAAAAAGTAAAACAGCTCTGAGCAGCCGACAATTGGAATTTCCACTCGCACTCTCTGACTTGAGCGCGTTCATGATGTTTATACACATAATGCGCCTCCTCCCATGAACCACATGCACACACACTGACACACAACCAGACAGTGCAACACAACAAGGATTAGCTGTACAAGAAGTAGAATAAGTGCCGGGGAGATTATCTATCAGATTGTTTCTATGTTGTCTACGTGTTTGTCTTAATGTTGTTTTGTTTGTCACAAGTGTTTTACTAACATCCCTCTGACCTGGTATAGTTTAGTTATTACTTGGATTGAGGAATATCAAATTCACACCAACATTTTTATATGAAACTACAATCTTTAAACAAATTTTCAAGGCCTTTAGTCATCCACAGCAAGCCTGACCTCTCAGTACTCAAAAGTCCGGACTATAGTGAAGGTTGGCAGGATGTCTTTAAGATTCTGCAATTGATCATTTTAAATCTGTAGGAGTACTGAGTAGACAGAGTCAAACTATGGATCTAAATTATTTTCTAACTTATGAAAAGGAATTATTACCAAGGGTTTTTGGAAAACATTGAGCATAATACGTTTGGAATGTGGAAGATGTTGTATATTAAGTGAAGAGAGTGATTTTGTTTTTAAGATTTTATTATCATGAGACGTCATGAAATGTGTACAGTCCTATATTTCAACTCATTGGGTTTGGATGAAAGTGTTTGTTACGTTGAGTTTAAGTGTCATGAGAAGACGTTAATGTTATGTATGAATTGTGTTGTAGTCAAAGACCACAGTCTCTACGCCTCCACCTCTACGTCACACGAGGCAAAAGGCCAGAAGCTGCACACACAGGACGCAGCTCAGAGCCAGGAGAGGACAGAGGAGAGCAAAGGAAAAGGGGGGCTTAATCTCCAGCAGCTGAGAGCTGCAACACTGGCGGACTAAAGTAGAGCAGGGCCACAAATTACAACACCTCTCTGTTCAGTTTAAGTGAAACAGGATATAGGATTTAAATTATGGGAAATATAATTAACAAATTAAAAATAGCTAAAGTAGACAAAGGACTGACTGTTGTTACATAGAAATCAATCAATGGAAGATAATATTCTAGGAAGAATTGGCATTAATTATTAACATGCACAGGTGACACAGTGAATCAGTGCAGTGACAGCAATAATAAAGTTATGAATAGCATATTTTAGACAGGATGGTATGTGTTAAAAACATTGTAATGATATTTATTCCCTTTACAAATTATGGTTAATATGAAGATGTAATTGGTTTGTTATCGGAAGACCTCTGCAATCTTAAACAAAAGCATCTATACGGATAATGATACAATTATAATTGATAAAATTGATGTAGTGGTAAAATAAGATTTAACTAAAACAAATGATTGGTTATAGGCAAAATAAATAACTCACTTAAAATAATCACATTATTAATCATTAAGAGGTGGATCTGTTAGCCATGAAAGAGTTGCATATGACAACATTGGCACTAAAGGAGGAGTGTCAATAATGCTGACACAGCATGTCAACATGGAGAACCAAAACTCATCTCCACAGCAGAAACCTGCGTGGGTCATGGAGCACTGGCACAACGCCTGCTCTGACATGAAGCAACAAACGATGCTCAGACCAGCAACAACAACGGCTGAGCACAGGACATGGTCTCCACACCTGTTGGCAACAGCCATGGATGAAAAGATCAGCAACACCAGAATCATCATGCAACCTGAGGCAAAGGACAGTCCACCAGGAAGATCTAAAAAGATGATAAACTAATGCTACATTTGAGCCATTCAAATTATACAAATAAATACATAATTAAATAAAATAACTATTGAGAAGAAAATTAATCAATTTAATCAGACTTATAATTGTGTGTAAATGCTATTTTATTCCTATTGCAGAGCAATGTCCTCAATTCTAGTTGACTTGAAGACCTTGTCTAAATTGTTTATAAGCTAAACTAGCATGTTCTGTCAAATAATGAAGATAATGAGTTCTCCCATGACAAATCAATTCATTACCTCATGCACTGGTAACCAAGATACATATTGTTCCCTTAAAAAAAAAACCCCAAAAAACAAGACAGGTTCAGACAATTTAAATAGAAGCTCAAGTGAAAATGACAAGGATAAGTTATGAAGTGCCTATCCTACACACCAGGATTAGTTTCAAGGGGGGTCAGCAGGTTAAAGGTTAGAACAAATAGATTTAGTTTAAGAACTTTGTCACAATAGTGCTTTTATATTAAACAGTTGATATTAAAAAACAGAACGATTTGTTTGAATTTAACCAGATTTAGTCTTTAGTATGGTTATACAACTTGAACCTCACACATAGAAACTATACTCAAGGATAAAACAATCAGGAATTATCTTAGGAAAACTTAGGAATGTCGTTGAACACTACAATATGTTGTTTTATTTGCACACTTTCAACAACAGACAAATGTGCCCCTTGCTTTACTTAAAATTTTGATCTCGGTATCTATATTTAAATTTATGTAAAGGATTTGGAAATTTTTAATGTCAAAATATCATGGTTTTTGTTAGGTTGGTTATCAATTTGTTTCTTTAACTAAAACTGTTGATAATAAATAAGTTATCTCTGACATCAGTCTGAACCTTGTTTGAAGCTGCCAAACACAAAATATGCTGTCAGGAAAACAAATTATGGAAGACGAGATGTTTAATTCCAAATTGCAATTCTCACCAGGTAAACAGACTCAGCCTTAGAATAAAAGAGTAAAAACAGGACCAGGTTTTGATTGCATGCTTTGCATAATCAAAAGTACTAATTGTTTCTGCTTTCAGTTCTGTCTTTTCCAGAAGCTGAAAGTCTGTCCTATTCTAGCCGCCTTGTTCTGATGGAAGACACCTAAATAGCTCCAGAACAGGAGGAGTGAGACCTGGAGAGACGGTATGATAAACCAAACAATGAAAATATGGCTAAAGTTAATTTTTGATTTAAGCAATCAGAATTTCAGGTAACTGGAACAGATCTCTCCTCACAATTGGTTGTTAAAGCTCAATATAACGACTCTCTACTGAAAGTATACCCTTTGGGCCACATCAACATTTTGGGGTCATTCCTGAAATACATTGTACATTTATTTAATACTATAACCTAAATCTAAGAACTTATATACAGTACAGACCAAAAGTTTGGACACACTTTCTCATTGAATTCAATGAGAAGGTGTGTCCAAACTTTTGGTCTGTACTGTATATTAGGAAACTTCTCACTTCTTCAGAATAAGACTTTCTTAGGAAAATAAATAAATTAATTAATTAATAAATTAAGGGTTATATTAACTAATCTTTCAAATTAGAACCAGAAAATTTAATTTCCAATTGAATTAATAAAGTTAAACTAAAATTATTCTGCAATTTTAAAGCACTATACAGTAGAACCAAGTAGCAATTAGGAAATACATTGCCTTGAGTGAAAGAAGGAATACAAGCAAATGAACATAAATAAGTAAATAAATTAGCACTATGAGTAAGGAAATAGCTATAATAAGTTATGTTGACAAATATGTTGAAAGGTACGTAAGATCAACTTGTGGAATCATTTAAAGCAGTGGTTCTTAACCTGGGTTCGATCGAACCCCAGGGGTTCGATGAGTCGGTCTCAGGGGTTCGGCGGAGCCTCTGCCGCGGAGGTAAAGACACACTTGTGTAAAGTCGTGATGACCCGCCCCACTTGGCCATCACTGGCTGCTGAGGATCATGTTACATTGCTCAGCCAATCGGTGCTGCGGGGAATTTAGTGCAAGCAGTATCAGCGGCTGTCATAGTTGTACGTTGCATGGTTTCTTTCTTAATATTTTAATCCATACTAAATATGTCGAGCAAAAAAAGAAGAAAATGAACAGACTTTGCTCTGAAGATGCAATTGCTAAGGTGAAGCCACGCCTCTCTGAACTGGTCTCCCAAAGACAACAGCAGAAGTCACACTGATTTGCAGATATGTCATTTGTGCAATACTTTATTCTGGCCCCAAAAAAGTATTTTGTGGATTCAAAACGACAAAAAAACAAATTAAATTTAAAATAAAAAAAATTAAGTTATTAAAAAAAATTTAATTCTTTGAAAAAAATCCAAATTTATTTTCAATTAGTAAAATAGTAAAAAAATATTTTGGGGGCTGAAATTCTTTTATGGGGCCGAAATATTTTTGGGGGGCCAGAATGAAGTCATACTGTAACTTGCTGTGAGTTCATGGTTTTGTTCTTTGAGCAAAGATGACGTTCATGCATTGTTCATTTTGTGCACCAGCAAAAAAACATATACTTATGTTTTGAATTTGGAAAAAAAAATTATTTTATTTATCACTAAAGAAGGGGTTCGGTGACTGCGCATAAGAAACTGATAGGTTCGGTTAGGGTTAGGGTAAGGGATAGGGTTAGGGTAAGGGATATAGGATGAAAACCAGAAAAGTCGTCGTCTCATCGTATTTGGCTGAAAAAGTAAAAGAGGTATGGGGCCCATACTTGGCCTCGAGAGACCCATGGAGGGTGCCCAGGTACCCTGTAAGTTTGGTGGCTGTAGCTCATTCCCTTGACATAGCTGCCATTGACTCCCATTCATTTGAAAAATCGTCTCATCGTATTTAGCTCCCAAGCCGTAAGTGCCATCCTGACCAAACTCGGTGTGTATACATGTCTCGACCCCCTCCAGGTCTCCACCGAGTTTGGTGGCCCTGGCCCCTTCCGTCGTTGTAGCTGCCATAGACTCCCATTGATTTTTCAAGTTTTGCTGGGAGCGTCGGATCGAGCTGGGAGTGGGTTTTCCGTGCTCAGCCGGTCCCCCCGAGTCCGCAGACATGTCATTTGCCACGGTTGGTGGAGTTTGCAAAAAGGGTAAAAATTGCTCTAAGTGTCGTATTTTGGGGTACTTGTGGGAACCTTACCAGAGTGCGTTTTGGAGTGTCCCGAGTGCCTGGAGAGTGTTCCTGGGAGAGGTTTTTGTGAGACGTTCTGACTCCTGTGAGGTTAGGTTAAGTGAAGAATCTTGTGTTTGGTTAGGTTAAGTGAAGAATCTTGGGTGAGGTTAGGTTAAGTGGGTAAGGGATATAGGTTGTGATTTGATCCTTGTTTGAACCGCTCTCTTACGCCCATAAACCGGCCTACGGTCATCTTGGTTCATCCAAGGTAGTGCGCTCTCACTCGAGATCATACAGCTAGCCGGGATGACTGGACCCTGTCTTGTAGGTGTTATGTGCAATTGTTACCAAGTAACCTGATCTGTGATGTGCTGTGTAAGTGCAAAGTGAATGCCTGTTTAGTGGGACCAGCCCAAACTAAACTATGCGTGTATTGTCATGTGCTGTATAAAGAAACAAGACTACCAATTAGGGTAGGGTTAGGGAAAAGGCGGGTTAGGGAGCCCCGTCCTGCGGGCGAACGTCCGGCGGGGGGGGGGGGGGGACGGGGGGGGACGGGGGGACCAGGACCACCACCACCACCACCACCACCACCACCACCACCACCTGCTTCTCTTTGCCCTACCAGGGGCACGACCCGTCCGGGGCCGTGCGTGTCGGTGGGTGTAATCCGTGCTTAAGTGTGGGATGCCACGGTTCGAAGGGAGCTCCAGCCAGCCTGGACCCCGCGGTTCGAAGGGAGCTCCAGCCAGCCTGGACCCCGCGGTTCGGAGGGAGCTCCAGCCAGCCTGGACCCCGCGGTTCGGAGGGAGCTCCAGCCAGCCTGGACCCTGCGGTTCGGAGGGAGCAGGAGGAGGGAGCTCCAGCCTGGATGGGTCTTAGCAGGGCCGGGGCAAAGTCAGGCTACAGCCCGCCTCGGGGGGCCCCGACGTCCCGCTAGGGTGATTTTTGACTTCCGTAAAAATGTTTAAAAATGCATTCCTCCGGGGGAAGCCGTATGTTGCCGGAAAGGCCAGAGTCTGGAGAATAAAACGGTGTGGTTCTCTGGTTCCTGGGACGCCCGCAGGCGGAATTAAAAATCAAAAACCCAAACCCTGGTCCAAGGGTTAGGGTAGGCACTTTCCCGGGCACCAGCGGCCTCGAGAGTAGGATCAATAGGCCCGGGAGAATGCCCCGATCACGCCTGTATCACTCCCATCATCCTGGGATAAAGTTGAATTTTCGGACTTCCAGAGAGGGCCCATGCAGCAGCCGGCCGTGTCCGCAGCGGCTCACTGTCCTCGGCCTAGGTGCCCCGGAGGCCCCGGTGATTTTTCCCACTTCCATAAAATTTTTTAAAAATGCATTTCCCCGGGGAAAGCCGCATATTGCCGGAAAGGCCAGAGTCCGGAGAACACTCTGGTGTGGTTCTCTGGTTCCTGGGACGCCCGCAGGCGGAATTAAAAATCAAAAACCCAAACCCTGGTCCAAGGGTTAGGGTAGGCACTTTCCCGGGCACCAGCGGCCTCGAGAGTAGGATCAATAGGCCCGGGAGAATGCCCCGATCACGCCTGTATCACTCCCATCATCCTGGGATAAAGTTGAATTTTCGGACTTCCAGAGAGGGCCCATGCAGCAGCCGGCCGTGTCCGCAGCGGCTCACTGTCCTCGGCCTAGGTGCCCCGGAGGCCCCGGTGATTTTTCCCACTTCCATAAAATTTTTTAAAAATGCATTTCCCCGGGGAAAGCCGCATATTGCCGGAAAGGCCAGAGTCCGGAGAACACTCTGGTGTGGTTCTCTGGTTCCTGGGACGCCCGCAGGCGGAATTAAAAATCAAAAACCCAAACCCTGGTCCAAGGGTTAGGGTAGGCACTTTCCCGGGCACCAGCGGCCTCGAGAGTAGGATCAATAGGCCCGGGAGAATGCCCCGATCACGCCTGTATCACTCCCATCATCCTGGGATAAAGTTGAATTTTCGGACTTCCAGAGAGGGCCCATGCAGCAGCCGGCGGTATCCGCAGCGGCTCACTGTCCTCGGCCTCGGCGCCCCGGAGGCCCCGGTGATTTTTCCCACTTCCATAAATTTTTTTAAAAATGCATTTCCCCGGGGAAAGCCGCATATTGCCGGAAAGGCCAGAGTCCGGAGAACACTCTGGTGTGGTTCTCTGGTTCCTGGGACGCCCGCAGGCGGAATTAAAAATCAAAAACCCAAACCCTGGTCCAAGGGTTAGGGTAGGCACTTTCCCGGGCACCAGCGGCCTCGAAAGTAGGATCAATAGGCCCGGGAGAATGCCCCGATCACGCCTGTATCACTCTCATCATCCTGGGACAAAGTTGAATTTTCGGACTTCCAGAGAGGGCCCATGAAGCAGCCGGCGGTGTCCGCAGCGGCTCACTGTCCTCGGCCTCGGCGCCCCGGAGGCCCCCGGTGATTTTTCCACTTCCATAAAATTTTTTAAAAATGCATTTCCCCGGGGAAAGCCGCATATTGCCGGAAAGGCCAGAGTCCAGAGAACACTCTGGTGTGGTCGAATCGTCTTTAAGTCGTTCACAGAAGCCGAGATAACCGTTCAAAGTTTGTCCAAAGCATTGCCGCCCGTGAAAAAAAAATCGACCCTTCACCCCGGCTCCGTCGATAGGTAGGATTTCAGGACCTTACGGAGAAAAACCCCACCGGCGGGATTATAGGAGCGAGTTCGGAAAGAGGGCTTGGAGCGGAAAAAGCCAAAGTTTTTCGATCCAGGCCGGTTCTAGGGGTCTACTGGAGCTAGGGTAAGGCGGATTTAGGCCCCTTTTTCGGCTTTTTCCAGCATTTTAAGCCCTTTTTCCAGATTTTGTCTCCGGTTCTCTGGAAGTCTGGGGCGGTAAGGCAGCGGGCTCCGGCCGGTCCGGTGTGTCTCCTCGGTCCTTCTGAAGGGCCTGGGGCATCTCCGGCTCGGTTCTGAGCTCCTTGGAAGCGTGAAAGCTCGGTCGAAGGCGGGCAGGGCAAAGGCTGCAGACAGTGCTCTGTGGACGGCTTGGAGCTGTCCGAGGTGCTGGCTGGAGCTCTGAGCCCTGGCTGTGGGCTCCGGTCGGTCCGGTGTGTCTCCTCGGTCCTTCTGAAGGGCCTGGGGCATCTCCGGCTCGGTTGTGAGCTGCGTGAAAGCTCGGTCGAAGGCGGGCAGGGCAAAGGCTGCAGACAGTGCTCTGTGGACGGCTTGGAGCTGTCCGAGGTGCTGGCTGGAGCTCTGAGCCCTGGCTGTGGTGCGCACGGCCCCCTTGGTTCCATCACAGCTGCCCTCGGGCAGCTGAGGTGTTCCCTGGAGGTGGTACGCCCGGCTTTGGTTGCGGTGAAGCCCCGGTCCCCGGTGCGCACGGCCCCCTTGGTTCCATCACAGCTGCCCTCGGGCAGCTGAGGTGTTCCCTGGAGGTGGTACGCCCGGCTTTGGTTGCGGTGAAGCCCCGGTCCCCGGTGCGCACGGCCCCCTTGGTTCCATCACAGCTGCCCTCGGGCAGCTGAGGTGTTTCCTGGAGGTGGTACGCCCGGCTTTGGTTGCGGTGAAGCCCCGGTCCCCGGTGCGCACGGCCCCCTTGGTTCCATCACAGCTGCCCTCGGGCAGCTGAGGTGTTCCCTGGAGGTGGTACGCCCGGCTTTGGTTGCGGTGAAGCCCCCTGTCCCCGGTGCGCACGGCCCCCTTGGTTCCATCACAGCTGCCCTCGGGCAGCTGAGGTGTTCCCTGGAGGTGGTACGCCCGGCTTTGGTTGCGGTGAAGCCCCCGGTCCCCGGTGCGCACGGCCCCCTTGGTTCCATCACAGCTGCCCTCGGGCAGCTGAGGTGTTCCCTGGAGGTGGTACGCCCGGCTTTGGTTGCGGTGAAGCCCCCGGTCCCCGGTGCGCACGGCCCCCTTGGTTCCATCACAGCTGCCCTCGGGCAGCTGAGGTGTTCCCTGGAGGTGGTACGCCCGGCTTTGGTTGCGGTGAAGCCCCCTGTCCCCGGTGCGCACGGCCCCCTTGGTTCCATCACAGCTGCCCTCGGGCAGCTGAGGTGTTCCCTGGAGGTGGTACGCCCGGCTCTGTGTTGCGTGGAAGCCCGGACTTGCGGTGTGCACGTGGCCGGTGTCTCCTCTGGCTTCCCCCGGGAAGCCGGAGGTCCACCGGTTCTCGGGCACCCTGCTTCGGTCC